>NW_023270323.1:61526901-61750814 GCF_011800145.1 Mirounga leonina | reverse complement strand
CCTTCCTTCCTTCCTCTCTTTCTCTCTCTTTCTTTTCTTTTACTTTCCTCCCTTCCTCCCTTCCTTTCTCTTTTTTCTTTCTGCTGAATAGTATTCCATTATATAGATCCACTACATTTTGTTTATCCATTCATCAGCTGATGAACATGTGGATGTTTCCAGAACTTGCTCTTATAAATAATACTGCTATGATCATTTACAAACAAGTCTTTTTGAGATAGGTTTTCATTTCTCTCAGGTAGATTCCTAGGAGTGGCATGGCTAGGTCATATAATACTTTTATATTTGCCTTTAAAAGAAACAGATTGTTTTCTAAAGCAGCTGTAAACATGTTGCATTACTGCCAGCAATGTTATGAGAGGTCTAAGTTCTCTGCATTCTTGCCAACATTTGTTATTGTCTTGTCTTGTTGATTATAGGCATTCTAATTGGTGTGAAGTAGTGTCTCATTGTGGTTTTAATTTGCATTTCCCTGATGATGTTGAGCATTTTTTTATGTGCTTATCAGTGATTCATATGTTTTCTTTGGTGACACATCTTCTTTTGCCCATTTTTAAATTGAGCTGTTCTTCTTTATTTATTCTGTTCTTCATTCTGGATACAAGTCTCTTCTCAGATATACAATTTGAAATTATTTTCTCCCAATCTATGACTCCTTCCGTTTTCTTAATGGTATCTTTTGAAGCACTAAGTTGTTAAATTTTTTTTAAAGATTTTATTTATTTATTTGAGAGAGCGAGAATGAGAGAGAGCAAGTACATGAGAGGGGGGGAGGGTCAGAGGGAGAAGCAGACTCCCTGCCGAGCAGGGAGCCTGATGCGGGACTCGATCCCGGGACTCCAGGATCATGACCTGAGCCGAAGGCAGTCGCTTAACCAACTGAGCCACCCAGGCGCCCCCTAAGTTGTTAATTTTGACGAAACCTGATTTATCAATTTTTTCTTTTATGGATTATGTTTTTGGTGTTGCCTCTAAAGAATTCTTGATCTAATCCAAGCTCACAGAGATTTATTCCTGTTTTCAATTTCTAGAAGTTTTATAATTTTAGCTCTTAAATTTATGTCTATGATCCATTTTGAATTCATTTTTTTGGTATGGTGTGAAGGGTCTAAATTCATCTTTTTGCATGTGGATATTTAATTGTCCCCGTACCATTTGTTGGAAAGACTATTTTTCCTCATTGAACTGTCTTGAAATCTTTGTCGAAAATCTATTGACCCTAAATATGTGTTTATTTCTAATCTCAATTCTGTTTAATTTAGATACATCTATCTCCTTATGCCAGTGCCAGACTGCCTTTTTTTTTAAGCTTTATTTATTTATTTATTTGAGAGAGAGAGAGTGTGCAGAGGCAGGGGGATGGAAAGAAGGAGAAGGAGAAAAAATCTCAAGCAGAGTCCGCATTGAGCACGGAGCCTGTCGCAGGGTTCGATCTCATGACCCTGATATCATGAATTGAGCCAAAATCAAGAGTTAAATGCTCAACTGACTGAGCCACAAATGCACTCCATTGTTTTGATTACTATAGCATTATAGTAAGTTTTAAAGTGAAAGTTCTCATACATTTTTCTTCTTTTTCAAAATTGGTTTGGCTCTTCTGGGACTTTTGCCTTTTCATATACATTTTAAGATCAGCTTGTCAATTTCTAGAAAAAAAAGTTCTGGAATTTTAATAGAGAGTATGTTGAGTCTAAAGATTGTTAATTTTACTTTCCTCCTTTCTCTATGTTGTTAATAATTAAATATACTGCATGGGCAAATAAGGATCATGTGTCATAAACAAAGTTAAAATCAAAGCTTTTGAGCCGAGTTCTGCCAAAGAAAAACATCTAATTAATAAATGGAGACCATGAAACTGGAAAAAAATAAAGATTAATATGGGAATAATTGCTTTAACAATTTTGTTTTTCAATCTGCTAACATGGACTATTTCTCATATATTCAGATTTTCTTTAATTCTTCTCCATAATGGTTTGTAATTTTTAGTACAGAAGGCTGCAAGTCTTATACTTTATTGGTAAATCTATTCCTAAATATTTTATCCTTTTTGATGCTATTGTGAATGACATTGTTTTCTTAATTTCATTTTGTGGATTGTTGGCAATTACTATGTAGAAATACAATTGATTTTTGTTGTTGATTTTATATCCTGTGACCCTGCTGTACTCATATATTAATTACAGTAGTTTAAAAAGAAATTGTATGGATTCCTTAGGATTTTCTCCACACAGGATCATGTAATCTGCAAATAAAGACTTTTTGCTTCTTCTTTTAATCTGAATGGTTTTAATTAAACCTTTTTTGCCTTAAAACACTAGCTAAAACCTCAAGCCCAATGTTAAGTAGTAAGTAGCAAGAGAGGACATCCTTGCTTTGTTCCTGATCTTGAGGGAAGCTCATTAAGTTTTTCACCAATAAGTCTGAGCTTTAGCTGTAAGGTTTTCAGAGATGCCCTCTACCAGGTTGAGGGAAGTTCCCTTCTATTCCTAGTTCATTGAAAATTTTTTACTTGAATGGGTGTTGGATTTTGTTAAATGCTTTTTCTGCATCTATTGAAATAATCATGTGGCTTTTGTGCTTTATTCTATTAATGTGGTGCTTTACATTAATTAATGTTTAGATGTTAAACCAATCTTGCATTACTGAGAGAAATCCTACACGGTCATGGTGTATAATTCTTTTTATATGTTTCTAGATTCATTTTGCTAATATTTTATTGAGGATTTTTGCATCTATATTCATGAGGATATTAGTTTTATTTTCTTGTGGTACCTTTGACTTTGGCATCTGGATAAGGCTGGCTTCACAGAATGATTTGCAAAGTGTTTCCATTTCCCATATTTTCTGTAAGGGTTTCTGAATGATTGGTATTATTTATTATCTAGATATTTGATAGAATTCACTAATGAAGGCATCTGGATCTGGAGGTTTGTGTGTGGGGGAGGGGGAGAGAATTTTAAATTAGCACTTCAATTTCTTTTTTTGTTATAGATCTATTCATATTTTTAAATTTCTTCTTGAGTCCATTTTGATAATTTGTGTTCTTCTAGGAATTTGTCAATTTCATTTAGGTTGTCTAATTTGTTGCCCTACTGTTATTCATACTAATCTCTTATAATTACTTTAATTTCTGTAGGGCAGGTAATGATATCCTCTCTTTCATACCTGATTTTTGTCATTTATATCTTCTTTTTTTTTCTTGGTCAGTCTAACTAAAGATTTGTCAATTTTGTTTATTTTTCCAAAGAATCAACTTTTGGTTTCATTGATTTTTTAGTGTCATTTTGTTTTTTGTTTTGTTTTGTTTTAAGATTTTATTTGTTTATTTGACAGAGAGAGACACAGCAAGAGAGGGAACACAAGCAGGGGGAGTGGGAGAGGGAGAAGCAGGCTTCCTGCCGAGCAGGGAGCCCGATGTGGGATTCAATCCCAGGACCCTGGGATCATGATCTGAGCTGAAGGCAGATGCTTAAAGACTGAGCCACCCAGGTGCCCCTGTTTTCTATTTTGTTGATATGCACTATAATTTTTATTCCTGTCTCTGCTTTGGGTTTAGTTTGCTCCTTTTTCTTGTTTCTTAAGATGGAAACTTAAATTTTTGATTTGAGAGCTTCCTTCTTTTTTAATACAGGCATTTTAAAGCTATATATTTTCCTGTTAGCACTGCTTTAGCTGCATCCGATAAATTGTTGATATGTTGTGTCTTCATTTTCATTCATTTAAAAATATTTCCCAACTTTGCTGTGAATTTTTTCTTTGACTCATTGGTTATTTTGAAGTGTGTTATTTAATTTCCAAATATTTGTGGATTTTTAAAATTTAATTTCTGTTGCTGACTTCTAATTTATTTCTTTGTGATTGGACTCCCCCAGCACCTTCAATATGTCCTTCCACTGCCTTCTGGCCTCCACTGGTTTTAATAAAGAGTTAGTTGTTAATTGTATTTATGTCCCTTTGTGTGGGATGAGTCATTTTTCTTTTTGGTGCATTCAAGCTTGTCTTTAGCTTTCAACAGTTTGTATCTGATTTAGATGTAGATTTGTATTTAGATGTAGATCTATTTATATTTATTTTATTTAGAGTTCATAGATCTTCTAGAATCTGTAGATTAATGTTTCTCATCAAATTTGGAGATGTTTTGGCCATTATTTTTCAAATATTTTTATGCTCATTCTCTCACTTCTCTCCTGAGATTACATCTACATACATATATGTTGGTATGCTTGATGGAGTCTTCCAGCTCTTTAAAGACTTTTTCTCCTCCTCTTCTTCCTCCTTCTCCTTCTTCTGTTCTTCAGAGTGGATAATTTCTACTGATTTATATGCAAGGTCACTGATTCTTTATTATGCTATCTCAAATAAAATGATGAGCCCCTTTAGTGAAAATACCATTTCACTTACTCTACTTCTCAATTCTAGATTTTCCATTTGGCTCTTTTAAAAATATAATTTCTATCTGTATGTCAATATTCTCTATTTGATGAGTCATTGTCATCACGTTTTCCCTTAATTTTTAAAATGCATTTTTTTTTTTAAGATTTTATTTATTTATTTGACAGAGAGAGACACAGTGAGAAAGGGAACACAAGCAGGGGGAGTGGGAGAGGGAGAAGCAGGCTTCCCGCCGAGCAGGGAGCCCGATGTGGGGCTCGATCCCAGGACCCTGGGATCATGACCTGAGCGGAAGGCAGACGCTTAATGACTGAGCCACCCAGGCGCCCCTGCACTTTCTTTTTGAACATATCTTGACTAGCTGCTTTGAAGTTGTTTTCTGTTAAGTCCACCATCTTAAAGGACCTCTGAGATAGCTTCTATTGATTGCTTTTTCCCTGAGCTTTTTCCACTTTCCTGTTTCTTTGGATGTATTGTAATCTTTTATTGGAAACTAGACATTTTAGATAATATATTGTAGCAGCTCTGGATTCTCACTCCCTCTCTGGGAGTTGTTGTTATTGTTTGTTTACTGACTTGCCTGGACTTACTCTGTAGAGTATCTCTTTACTTCAGTGTTGACAGTTGATGACTTTACTAAGTTTTAGTTTTGTTCTTGTTTTTATTTCTAAGTTGGCTTCCTACCATTCACCCTTCATTTAGCACAGCTTACTAATTGATCAGAAGTTGTGTTCAAACACATCAAGCCATTAAGCCTTCTACCCTTTGTTAATGGATTGCTATATGGATTGGGGAAGAAATTTAAAGGTCAGCATTTTACAAATCTGCTCCTGTCTTTACTTTCTACCAAGCCCATTTGTGTCTTCTTTGCATGTCCACAAGGTCTCATATTCATCCAGGGATGTGTAGATAGCCTCAATTGAGCATGCACTCAGCCTTGAGCATGATTACAGCCTTTCAGTCCTTTAGGGATATGTTGGAGCTTTCCTAAGCCCACTATGGCTGTCTTGTTCCCTGGATGTCCCTGTCAAATTTCTGGCTAAGCTTCCAGTCTATTGCTTGTCCCAATCAATATCACAACATCAGAATAACTGTGACACTGGCCTTCCCCACTCGTTTGATAATACAATCACTAGGGTTTCCCATGATTTCTGAGGGCATGGGATTTTTTTCCATGCTCCATTCCAAATCAAGTCAGCCTCCTCTGGCAGAAAAGCTGTTGTTTTTCACAGCTTGCCCTGCCCCGGTAGACCTACTATACTGATGGAACCGAAGGGATAATGAGAACAGCCACAGGCTGAAACACCCTAGAGTCCAGCCACCCTTAGCCAAGTTTTCATAGGTTTACTTGAATAAACACTTCTCAATTTTTTGCAGGTCTTTGGTTAATTTCCACTGTCTCAAAGTTGTTTTTGACAATTTTGTCCAGTTTTATAGTTGTTTGGCAGGAGAAAGAATTTGTTGAGCTCCTCTCCTTCCATTCTGGAAATCCTACCTCTTAAGTATAATTTGATGTGATTATCTCTCTATGGTGTGCTGTTTTGCTGAGACTGCTGACCAGAGTTCCTGCCCTTTTCTAGTCAGGAGATACACCTAAGACACAACTGAGCCATCAAACTCTCTTGATCCAAATATTACGTTTTGGTGGGAGAGATACAAAAACAGAAACAAAGGTTGTACTCCATTCATTTTATCTATACCCTGACAAGATTCCCAATTATCTCCTGCTACCTACATTTCCAGAGCTCCCTGGTTCACATCATATAGTTCCCCAGGCCTGGTTCTCTGGCCTTTCATCAACTGTGAAGAACACCCATGTTTGTCCAAAAAAAAAAAAAAAAAAAATGCCTTTCCTGCTCAAGTTAGCCAGAGCACATTTCTGTTGCTTGCAAACAAAGAACCTGACTGATACAGCTTTTCAAAGGATGTGCAAAAGGGAATCTTCTAAAGACTCCAGATAAGAGGCCAATTATTCACTTGACAGTTTTCAGGATTGCTACAACACACACATGCCTGGGAAGCTCCTGAGCCAGCAGTGTGCTGTGTGTCTGATGAGATCCCACTGGAGGGGCCAAGTCTGCACCTGTCACCAGCCACAAAGAAGATCCAATTTTTACCCATTTCATCTGGAGGACCATCTGGGCTGGGAATAGCAGTAATAATAACAAATCATTGTCACCAGATTTCCTCATAGATAACACTTCTTTTTTGTTGCTCTTGTTAAAAATCAAGTTTTCAAGTCTGCTGGTAAATAAGCAGCCAGCAATAGTTTTAAAGGCTGACCTGGGCTGCCGAGAGACCGGATTGGGACTGGGCCTGGGAACGTGGCATAGAGAGACTTGGCTGCTGGTAGTCTTTTCTGGAGGGGCATGAGGTTGGGAGGAAAACCCCAGAAGGCTATGGTAGAAAGAAGTCCTACTTAAAACCATGCATGGGAGTGTTGGGTAGCCATGGCTTACTTACCAACATCATGTATGACAATTTGGGGTTAGTTTGATGTGGGCCAGCAGCAGGATGTAGGTGCTAAGTAAGTAATCTGTGATATTAAGTAGCATTAATAGAGATATATTACCTTAAACAAAGGAAATGATAGTCCTTCTCTATTTCATGCTTCTCAGAGCGCTCAAAGTTATGTCTTCATTTTGGCATCATACATTTTGTGTGCTACAGACTCACAAGAACACATCCAGAAGAGAACAATCAAGATGGAAAATTGATTTAAATTACCATGTGATGAACAATGGAAGGAACAGAAGGCATTTAGTTTATAGAGGAGAAAATAAGGGAGTAGGAATATAGTATAGAACGGAGGTATGATAGCTATTTTTAAAAATCTGCAGGTCTGACAGGTGGAAGAAGGCTAAAATTTGTTCTCTCTGCCTCCAGTGACAGATCCAGGATCAATGGGCAGAAGCTACAAATAGACACATTTTAATTCCATATCCCTCTATATGAAATACTTAAATATATTTTCCCAAAGGTCATCTGAAAATGGGTTTTCACTTTATAATTCCAGTCAAAGAATGTATCATTGTGAAAACCAAAGCTATTAATTTATAAAAACTGACACTAATACATGGCAGGTAGGTGATAGCTATATAAATTGTGTGTGTGTGTGTGTATTTGTAAGGTTTTGTTCACTTACTCTTTTGAAAATGAAGCTTAGCAACTGCACTACAGTTTGTAACCTGTAATAGCAAATGTGTGCTTCCTATTTTGAAATTAATACAGTGTACGAACACTATTTATAAAAGAACTATATATATTTTGAACATTTATTTGCTTAAGGGTGTTTAAGAGTTTTAAAAGAATTGCAGAACTATGTATAAGAGCTCTAAGAAATGGAAGAAGATACACCAATAAAGCCTTGAAGAAGAGATCAAATAGCTGACAAGTGAGAGGCTAACAGTGAACCTGAAGGAAAGTGTGGGAATTAGATGAGCAAACAGTCCAACAACTGTCAGTTAGGAGAAGCAGAGAATAATCCATCAACTGTAATCAAGGCAGATGGGCGCAGCATGGAAAACATTAGAACCGTGTGCACTGCATTGATCTTGGACAGGGGTACTCTACTGTAATAACCATTTCAATGATCATCCACAGTCACAGGAGTAAGACTCAGGACCACAGCTAGCTCATGCAACACCTTGGGGTGAATTAGAAAAAGGCCCCCTGCTGGGCAGATGTAGCTCTGTAAGTGAACCACTCAGAGTGGAGCATGGACTAGACTTCACTCTTCTCATACCCCTTCAGCTGAGCATCTCTGTGCAGGGAACAGCTGATTCCACAGACCTGGAGAGTCTTGACATGATCTATTCCTATGTTCTGGAACCCATATATAGAGCTCTATATCTGGACTCTTTAAGGGCTATATCAGAAGAATGAGGTTATTCACTATGTTTGGAATGGAACGGAGTATGTCATATTACATACAACTGGTAAGGAAGAACTTCACAGCTATCCAAATTTGAAAGGTAAAGCTTTAAAAGAAATTGGATTCCCCATAATTAGAGGGGCCCAAGCAAAGTTTTGGTCATAGGAAATAAGAGAACAGTCTAGTTACTACAACCAAGATCTAAAGTCTGAGTGGAATTGGGAGCAAAACTGGTGGGGTTGTGCCAAGGATTTTCAAATGTGAGGGTACATCAGAACCTCCTAGAGCACATATTGCTGGACCCCACCCCCAGAGTTTCAGATTCTGTAGTTGTTATAACAAGTTCCCAAGCTGATGGTGCTGTTCCAGGGACCACACTCCGAGATTGGCCTAGACAGTCATTTGCAAATTTTAATGTGGGAAAAAAATCACTTGGAGATCTAGTGAAAAGGCAAATTCTAATTCGGTGGGTCTGGACTGGGGCCTCAGACTCTGTATTCCCTGGACAAGCTTCCTGATGCTGGGCCAGGGACCAGGCTTTGAGTATTAAGGGACTCAGACTGGTTCCTAAGCAGATGCTGTTCCTGAAGTCATGTGATAAATTATCTGAGGGGTAGAGACTAGAGGACAGTTGGGTAGGGAGCCAGGGCATTCATTCATTCATTCCACTGATATGAGCACCAGGTTCTGTTAAAGGTGCTGGGGACATTGCAGTGAACAACCCAAACCCTTACTTTCATGGAGTTCACATTCCAGAGAAGCAAAGTCATATTTACAGCTCATTCCCCAAATCTCAGAGGATTCTTCTTTTGGCTTCAATATTTCATATCACAGATTATCTGAGGAAGGAGAAGAAATATAAAGGACTGCAGAAAAGTAGAATAACTTAAAATACTTTTTTTCTTCCCATTTTATTTAGGAAGTATAAAATTTCTCACTCATGAATAAATCTTTTCAGAAAAGATGTTCGTATATTTATGTATGCATACTCACTTTTACTTTCTCCAAATAATTTCTAACAAAATGTACATCAAGATGCATCTTAATGCTACTGTCATGTGGAGATACAGATGTAGTTAAAACCAGGACATTGACTTTACAATTGGGATGGTTCAAAAATATGGATCAAGACAATGTTTGGAGGGAGCAAATGGGAATTTTCCACCACCTTCTCCCTTTCTCCCAAGAAGTCTGGGTGTGTAGGAAGGAAACACCGAATAGATTGGCAGTCCAGGTGAGGCAGTGTAGTAGCCAGAAGCATGGGTTCAAATCCTGTCCCCCTCACTTATACATTATGTGCCCTGGGTGAATCGCTAAATGACTTGATCCTCAGTCCTTATCTGAAAAGGAGGAATAAAGTCTACCTTACAAGGTGGCTGAAAGAATGAAATAACATATGTATGCCTCACAGTAAAGTCTCAGTCAATGGTAACAACAACAGGCTAGAGGTAGACCAGAAAGTCAGTATAGTTCAGGGCTATTTTTAACAGACATGCAAGCAATGCTGAGGACTAGAAATAGCCTATGCGGCTAAGGCTCTCCTTGGCTAACTTTCCAGAAGGAAACTACGGATACGATAGAATAATTTTGTTGTGGATAAAAAGAAAAGTACCAACCAGATAATAAAGAACTGAGTTAGACTGAGCGGGAGAGAGCTCTATAACTAGTGTGGATTCCTTTCTAGGAGTAGGGAAATGGAACTTTCCAGTACATACAGCTTTTAAATTTGTGATGCTTTTAAATATACCTAAAATTACAACACACAAAGCTGGAGAAGTTGCAATAAAGCTGCTATACCCATAAGTTTTTGGTGACGAATTGGTATTATCTTTTAGGAAAGTGTGAATTAGAAGTTATAAAAATGCTCATATTCTTTCACTTGGTTATTTTCCTTTTGGAAATGTATTCTAAAAAATTATCCAAAAGAAGGAAAATGAGGAAAGTGATAATTATCTATATTTGAGAAAATAAACTGGAAGCAGCTATAGTAATTTTTATTTTTTATTGAGATATAATTGACATATAATATTGTGTAAGTTGAAGGTATACAATGTGTTGATCTGATACAGTTATATATTGCAATATGATTACCACAGTAGCATTAGCTAATACCATCATCATGTCACATTGTTTCCTCTTTTGTGATGAGAACATTTAATATCTATTTTTTAATAACTCTCAATTATATAATACAGTATTGTTAACTATAATCATACTGCTGTGCATTAGGTCTCTAGAATGTATTCGTCTTCCAACTGCAAATTTTTACCCTTTGACCAACATCTCCCCAGTTCCCTAAGCCCCCTAGGCTCTGGTAACAGTCACTTTACTCTCTGTTTCAGCAAGTTCTGCATTTTTACATTTTTAGATCATATAAATGATATCATGTAGTATTTGTCTTTCTCTCTGACTCTCTCACTTACTGCAATGCCCTCAAGGTTCATCCATGTAGTCAGGGATGGCTGGATTTCCTTCTTTCTCATGGCTGAATAATATTCCATTGTAGATATATGCTACTTTATATATCCATTCTTTGTCCATTCATCCATTGATGAACACTTAGGTTGTATCCACATCCTGGCAATTGTGAATAAGTCTGCAATGAACATGGGAATGCTGGTATCTTTTCAAGATCCTATTTTCACATCCTTTGGCTATGTACCTAAAAGTGGATTGGTGAATCACATGGTAATCCTATTTTTAATTTTTTGAGGAAACTCCATGCTTTTTCCACAGTGGCTGAACCAATTTATATTCCCGCCAACAGTGCACAAGGGTTCCCTTTTCTTTTTAGTTAGATGCAGTCCCACTTGCTGATTTTTGCTTTTGTTGCTTATGCTTTTGATATCATACCCCCCAAAATTGTTGCCAAGACCAATATCAAGGGGTTTCATCTCTGTATTTTCTTCCAGGAGTTTTATGCTTTCAGGTCTTATATTCAAGTCTTTAATCCATTTTGAGTAAATTTTTGTGAGTAGTATAAGATAGGGGTCCAATTTCCTTCTTTTGCATGTGGTTATCCATTTTTCCCACCACAGTTTATTGAAGAGACTATCCTTTCCCCATTGAGTATTCTTGGCTCCCTTGTCAAATATTGGTTGACCCAATATATGGGGGTTATTTCTGGGCTTGTGATTCTATTCCATTGGTCTATGTGTCTATTTTTATGCCAGTACCATATTGTTTTATTATATAACTTTGTAGCATAATTTAAAATCAGGATGTGTGATTCCTCCAGCTTTGTTCTTTTTTCTCAGGAGAGCAGTGGCTATTAGGACCCCTTTGTGGTTCCATACAAATTATAAGATGGCTTTTTGTATTACGTGAAAAATGCCATTGGGATTTTGATAGGGATTGCAATGAATCTATAGATGGCTTTGGGTAGCCCATTCTTTTCCATAATAAACAGCCTGTTTTTGCAGCTGGGTAGCTTTTTCATTCTGCTTCCTTCCTACAGAAGGTCATAGATCCAAAGGCCTCTTTTTCATTTTGTGCTGCTTCTGACTCTTGGTCAAGATGGCATTGCTTTGGCCAATATAATTCTTTTGAAAAATTTCTGGGTTTTTATGACCCTTATTAGAAGTCTCATCATTAGACCCAAACCACAAAAGTTCTTTGAGACGGACCGTTCTCTATCTCGGACTACCTATAAGACTGCTAAGGGCGATATTCTGAAGAGCCCGGAAGCTCTATTATTTAAGAGGTATGAGCTACAAAGCATGATTTTAAGATCCTTAAGACACTCTTTTTTCTGGTTGACAATGTCTATGAGATGCCACCTTGAATCTTTCTGAAGTCTTTAAAAACATGCTTTAACGTCATCCCTCTGACTTTAATTTTACCCTATGACCACATTTTCCCAAAAATCTTTCTCCAAGGCTCTTTCTTACTTTAAGAACCTTTTGCTGGCTAAAAATATTCTCTTGGGACCTTTGTATTTCTTCCAAATTCTCCCTGAAAGCTGAATGGTTGGTTTTTCCGCTTATCTGTTTATATCTCTCTGCTTTCATTTTATTATAGGCAGCTCAACAAAGGCAGGTGACATCTTAAGCATTCTGCCTGGAAGTTTTCTTAGCTCAATCACAGAGTTTACTGGATGCATTTTCTACTTTCCACATTACTGCAGGTGACGGTTTTGCTAAACCTTCCACCATTACACAACACTGGTCTTCAGCTCCTTATAACATTTTCCTTACTTTCCTTTAAGCATTCACTGACGTACTTCTCAAGGCCTTCCAGCCCTTACCTCTTGCCCAGTGTCAGTCAATGCTACCTGTTTTAGGTTTATGTTATAAGCCTTTAGGTTTATGTAATAAAGCCCCTTATTTCCAAGTACCAAAATTCATTTTGGTTTGTCTGGCTGTGTGGGAAACTGCCTCACAATTTACTAGTTTAAACCAAACATTTTATTTTGCTCATAATTCTGTGCATCAGGAATTTGAAAAGGGCTCAGCTGACCAGTTCTCACTTGGGGTTACTCATGCAGTTGCAGTAAGATGTCAGCTGGGGCTGCAAACATCTGATGACTTGACTGGGCTGGATGTCCAACGTGGCTCATTCATATGGTTAGGCGTGACGCTGTGTCAGCTGCGAGCACATCTGGGCTGTCAATCGGTTGGTACATATGGGCTCTCCAGCATGGCTGTCTCAGGATACTTGGCCTTCTTACATGGTGCTAGTTTCCCCTAGAGCTAACATCCCAAAAGAACCAGGCAAAAACTGCTTGGCCTTTTCTGACCCAGTTCTGAATGTTGAACAGCATCACTCCTGCAGCACTCTATTGGCTACAAGGAAGTCACTAAGCCATCCCAGATATGAAGGGAGGAAACACAGACACCCCCTCTCAATAGAGGAATGACAAAGAATTTGCAGGATTGTTTTAAAACTGTCAACACAACACTTTAAATTCTCTAAGATTAAGTACAAAAGGCAGAATCTAGGATTGCATGTATACTGTGACTGAAATGATACACAAGGAAGAGGCACATGGAAAACATTGGAAAGATATGCAAATATTATTGTAATTATTCTGTTGTTATGGATGATTTTCTCCATTTATTTCATAATAGGAAGGAAAGACAAGAAAACAACATGCACAACATATTTCTAAGTGACTCTATACTTTTGCTTTCTGACCTCTCCCATTTTCTTCTAGTTTACACTTAGGGTAACCATGAAGGGGTGAGATGGGGCACTGAGGTGACTAGTTGGACATGGAGGCAGTCCTGACTGTGCTGGGAACTGACTGAGCTGTGGTCTACTGGCTCTTATATGACACTTCCAGGACTGTTGAATTTAGGGCCAGGAAGGAGCCCAAAGATGTTATCTTCTTAGATACAGGCTCAAGGGCTCCCAAAGTAGGTTTATACATTCCATTACAATCAAATTCCGTCTCCCCCATGAACCAATCAACAGGAGAAATAAATCAAACGATGAAATTAAAAAATGGTACAAACCTGGGCTTGCTTTCAGTCACCCAACATATGTGGAGTCAAAAGTCATCCTCCCACATTCTGATATCCAGAGAGCTTTCTTGATTCGTTTTTGCTCACACAGCAGGGCCCACATCACAGTAGAGGTGGAAGAACTGTTATGAACTGAATTGTGTGCTCTAAAAATTCGTATGTTGAAGCCATAACCCCCAGGGTGACAGTATTCAGATATAGGCCTATAAGGAAGTAATTAAGGTTAAATGAGGTCCTCAGGGTGGGTCCCTAATCCCACAGGACTGATAAGAAGAAAAGACACGAGAGAGCTCTCCCTCTCAGTACACACACAGAGGAAAGGCCATGTGAAGACACAGAGGGAAGGTGGCCATCTGCAAGCTAGGCAGAGAGACTTCGGGAGTAATCCAACCTGCACTTTGATCTTGGACTTCCAGCCTCCAGAACTGTGGGAAAATAAAACATCAGTTGTTTAAAACATATTTTTTTAAAGATTTATTTATTAGAGAGAGAGAGAAGAGAGAATGTGCCCATGGGGGCAGAGGGGCAGAGGAAGAGGGAGAGGGAGAATCTCAAGAATCTCAAGAGAATCTCAAGCAGACTCCCCACTGAGTGTGGAGCAGGGCTCTATCCCACGACCCTGAGATCATGACCCTGAGATCACGACCTGAGCCAAAACCAAGAGTTGGATGCTTAACCGACTGAGCCACCCACATGCCCCCAAGTATCTGTTGTTTCGATCACCCAGTTTGTAGAGCCTTGTTATGGCAGCCAGAGTGAACTGACACAAGGCCCTTCAAGTTGGCTCCTGGAGGCGTTGTGACACATCCCCATCATTTTTTGAGTACTTCTTTACTTTCTGGAACAATACTGTGTTTTAGGTCATCTAATGTTCTTCCTGCCTGTGGAAAGCAGAATAATGCCCCGCACCCCAACGATGTCTGTATCTTAAGTCTCCAAACTCGTGAATATCTTCCCTTGAAGGTGATCAGCCCAGTAGGTATACCACCATATAAAATTGTTTTCCATGAAAAAATTTTGGAACACACACATTTGCAATTTTTCCTAATGAGAGAAATATTGAAAATGAACGTAACTGAAAGTCACGAAAATGAGGAGTTTCCAGGATGAGGGTGGTGTACTTCTTACAACCTCTGCACAGCAGAGGTAAGTGGAAATGGTACAGAGCTGCCATGGGATGGACTTGGGTGGGTGATAAGGAGACATGGAGGGCTTATACAGTGGGAAAGGGCCAGGCATGAACTGGAAACTATTCTTTGAGGGAAGACATAGAACACATAAACCAATTCCCAACGATACTGATGTGTCTTACAGTAAGGCACAGATCTAGGAGCTGAGGGGACGTCAAAGGTACTTAAGACATAGTCCTTGTCCTCAAGGAATTTATAATCAAGGGACAGATTCTCATCTACACGGGCAACCATAGAGATCACCTGGGATATATAAGGACGTTCTCTTGGCACTGGTAAGTAAGCCAGAGGACCCATTTAGCAACCCAACTGATGACTAAATTTAAAAGACGAGAAACAGAAAGACACAGCAATGAGAAACCTGATCTAAAAAGATCAGCAGAGAAAAATCGTACTCACCCCAAATAAAGATTTATTTATCACAGTTGAAAGAAGCCTGATACAAAAGAAACTACAGAATATGGCAGAGCAAGGTCTTGGGAAAACACTTGACTTTTGTGATCGTCACACCTGTTGTTTGCTGACTTTAAACAGCTGCATGTGAATAATGTGAGCAGGGACGAGGCAACTGAAGAACTCAAGAACGCAAGTGCCGGGGCTGAAGCTGCCTCTCTTGACAGTACCTCTAAGATGGGGAAGAAATCACCCGGGAAATGTCAAAAGCATTCTGCTAGTGTGTCCTTTTCTAAGCTTCTTGTTGTTGGCTCCTGTTACATCTGAAACCCACCAGAGGTCTTCAAGCTTCACTTCATGCCTAACTCGTGAGTGCCATGTGCCTTTTGCATCTTTGTAACATACTGATAATTGAAGATTTTTAGGAACTCTCAGATCCACATAAGAAATGTGCTTTGGGTAGTGGCTAAAGCTCAGGTTTTGGAGTGATTGTCCAGGTACAAGGCCTTACAGACTCTACAGGCTGTGTGAGCTTCACTGAGTTACTAAACTCTTCTGGACCTCAGTTTCTCTTCTATAAAATGGGAATGACAATATAACAATCACACTCTTGGTAAGTGGGGTCTGCAGGATGCTTGGACCCTTAGAGAGAGACTGAACCTGGTGCTGTTTCACCTTGACTAAGCTAAGCTATCAGTCTCATAGTGGGCCCTGGAGCTGGGTGAGAAAATCCTTTCCTCCTTGTTGTGGAGCTTGGCCGAGTCAGCCTGGCCTAAACTCTAAGATGTAGTAAGATCTGGGGCCTTTTGAATTCATCCAAACCCCAAAGCAGGCAAAAGGGTGCCTGTCAGGGAAACTGACCTGTTAAGAATCCAGGATAGGCCAGAGCCCATCAGAGCTATAAACTTTCATTTGTACTTTCCTTTCCTGTCATTATT
Source organism: Mirounga leonina (assembly GCF_011800145.1). NCBI lineage: Eukaryota > Metazoa > Chordata > Mammalia > Carnivora > Phocidae > Mirounga > Mirounga leonina. The sequence goes on along the minus strand of NW_023270323.1, from coordinate 61,734,562 downwards.
GCCTCTTCTACATTAGGCCTCCTTAAAAGTGACATCCTGGTCTCTGATCCCCTGTGGGGACCAAGTGGAAGAGGCTGCCCACTTAGGGGATTCAGTGGACACTTCGCTTCCTTGAGGTCAGTTGGCAGTAGCCATACAGTCACCAGCAGATGAACACTGTGGGCAAAGGCACTGAGTGGAGGCATGATGAAGAGGCCTGAGTGCAGAACCCAAGAGTCTGTGCCCAAGCACATGGGAGAAGGCAGCCCAAGGCCTGACATAGCTGGACAATGTTGTGAGGAAATGGAGTATTTTCTGCAACTAAGTAGGCAGGGTCATGGATATAGTCCCTCGGGTTACCAGCCCAACACCCGCCTTTGATGGAACACACACACATCTACACCCACTGGTAATGGTCACTCTGTTTAACCACTGCTGTGTTGATCATTCCAAAGGACGTAGCTGGCCCTGGTGCTGAAGCTTCCAATTATTTATAGAAGAAAGCCACTGGTGGCTTGGAAAGGCTATAAAACACTTTTATAAAGGAAAAAGGGGGTAACTGCATTGTCCATGATCTTCCCAATAAACCATGGATTCCTTCCTGAGACCAGGAGAGTTCTCAACACCAATTTTTTTCAATTCTGGATTTTGACACTGACATTCTTTCTGGAGAACAGAGGGAGCCAGATTTTCTGGATGCCCGCCCTGCTGTGCCAGGAATGAACTCTCTAGGTCCCAGAGGAGGGGATGGGTAGCCAGTAGTAAGGAGGCAAATAGGGGACTTACTAGGTCAATGTCTATTTACCAAGTAGTATGAAAATAGGATGAAATTCCAAAATATTGACAACCAGAGCAGCTGGGTGCTGACGCACACCAGTCTTATACACATCAAATCCATCCACAACACAGATGTCCCCACCCTGATGTCATTTCGTGACAGGGTTTAGATAGAAAGCTGAGGCTCTGGGTCTTCTGAACTTTAGCTGGGAATGGAATAAGAGAGCAACCATGCTTCAGTTTAGGGCCACCTCCCATGTTCGGACAGCTCTTTCCACATACCCTCCTCCATAGGCAGGGAAGCTACAGAGGAGAGACTCTGTGCTACTGCCCCTTCCCCTTGAGTTTCCAAAGAGAAGCAGGTCCACATGCCCCAATTCCCATTTTAGGGCTGTGCTCTGCCTTGCCTAAAAATAAAAGGTTGACTTATTTTTAACTGTAGCTCTTCTGCTTCTGGGCCTGCATGAATGCTAGTTGATTCGTTGCTGGCAAAATGAAACTATTTCCATGACCACAGAAACCCACTCAAGGTCCCGACACATTCAACCCACACCCTCCTACTCCAAATCAATGAGGCTGACTCAGTTTCCTGTTGACTCACAGCAGTCCCTGGCTTTACCAGTCAGCTGGTTCCACAGGTTAAAAGTGGCTTGGGACAGAACCCAAGATCCTTGGGAATCAGAGCATCAGGGCCACTATGAGAGACTCAGAAGGAGTCTTCAGAACCCCCTGCATTGTCCTCATGGCCTGGACCTCTTCATGAAGGTTGAAGAGGAAATACTGAGTATTTCCAGTGTGCCCTCTGAAATGGGAGCTTGAACAAGAGTGGGAGGTACAAGGCCAGCTGGAAGCACGGGGCTGAGATTGCTCCTGAGCCAAAGGCTTCCAATTGCTCATCTGTTACTTGAAATCAAACACCTTGGGATTTTCATGTAACCTGATAGTTAGCTACTTAGAAAAACTGGATTCTAGATTAAACCCCCAGTCACTATGAAGAACATAAACTCTATTGCTGGTGACATGGAAAGGCGCTAACACACTCTTTATAAAGGAGAGAAGGACTAATTAGGTTGTTCATGATTTTCCCAATAAACCACGGATTCCTTCCTGTGGAGACTGATAGAACTCTTGACACTAATCTCTTTTATTTCTGGGATTCTTCTGAGAGAGCAGAAGGAATCAGATCTTCTTAAAGGAATATATTTCTGGCTTAAGATCAACCTTTTTGTATCTACTCTAGTGAATCTCCTTACACAATTAACAACACTCATTCCTGCTGACAAAAAGAGCTGATAATCTTCTAATAAAAACATCCAATTCCAAGATGATGGCAGAAAACACTTTATCATCTCATAATTCTTAATTTTAATAATTTTTATAAAGTCTGTGGGCTCTGGGAGTAGGGCTTACAAATGACAAGGAAACAGTTCCTCTTGGGGGCGGGGGGTAGCCAAGGAATTTCAGTGAGAATCTATAATCAAACCAGAGAAACACACCTTCAAGCAACCACTGAACTGTCTCTGCATCCTCAAGAAGACGTGTTGGAGTCACCCCAAACATCTGTTAAACTGTGATGGTTAATCATATGTGTCAGCTTGGCTGGGCCACAGCAGCCAGACATGGGGTCAAACATTTTTCTGGATGTTTCTGTGATAGCGTTTCTAGACGAGATTAACATTTAAACCAGTGGACCTTGAGTAAAGCAGGTTGCCTTCCCTGATGTAGATGGGCCTCATCCAGTCAGCTGAAGGCCTGACTAGAACAAAAAACTCACCTCCAAGCATGAGGGAATTCATCAACAGGTGGCCTTTGGACTTGAACTGCAGCATCTGCTCTTCCCTGGTCTCCAGCCTGCAGGCCCATTGCACAGATTTTGGACTTGTCTCTTCCATAATCACATGAGCCAATTCCTTCAAACAAATCTCCTTCTGTGTGTATATGCATCCCCTTGGTTCTTCTCTGGAGAATCCTAATACCAATGTGTTTCCATATCTCCCTAATTTGATTCCCTCCTTATATTCTTTTCACAGTCTTGGCTGAACAGGGGAATCACCAAGGGAGCTTTAAGAAACACAGATGCCTGTGTCCCCACCTGCACAGTCTGATTTGATTCATTTGGGCTGTAGCCTGGGCATCAGGATTTTAAAAGTTTCCCAGATGATTCAAAAGTGCAATCATGGGGTGCCTGGGTGGCTCAGTGGGTTGAGTGTCTCCCTTTGGCTCAGGTCACGATCCCAGGGTTGTGGGATAGAGTCCTACATTGGGCTCCCTGCTCAGCAGGGAGCCTGCTTTTCCCTCTCCCTCTGCCTACCACGCCCCCTGCTCATGCTCTGTCTCTCTGTCTCAAATAAATAAATAAATAAAATCTTAAAAAGTGCAATCATGCTTGAGAAAAATTGTCTTCTAGTTCCTTGGTCAACAAATCTAAGTAAGCACTGGCCTAAAACTCTTCATCTATACTATTCTTAACCAGCTGATTGGATCCTTCTGCTGCGAGACTCCAGAGCAGGGCCACAACGTCCCAGGAAGGGTTTTTTTTTTTTCTCACTAACCTACTTGTGAGAGCTCCTGAGGTCACCAAATGTGAATCATGTTACATTGTGTTTACGCAAATTCCTGTCTTTAGGAAGAAAAGCATGCTTTTCAATTTCACTTCAATATTTTACATTAATTTTTCAATGCTGCCAAGTGGATAGTTAATTTGCATCCATTTTACTCACAAGGAAACTGGGGCAAAAACAGACAGTTTCTTTGCATAGAATTCTTCCTAACACCATAACTGTCCAATGAAGGAATAAATTGCCTTTTGCGAATTTCTTCCCATAGTGATTCTCATGAAGTCACGGAACCATGTCTGTTGCTATATTTGCACATGAGCAAAATGATACGCACACAAGGTTATCCATTAAAACCTGGTTTGTGGAAGTAAAAGACCGGAAACAACCTAAGTGTCTACCACAAGGGACTGGTTAAAAAATTATAGTGCCTCTGAAAATGACATGCTACGCAGTCATAAAAGGGAATGAGCCAGCTAGTTGTTCATGCTCTGATATGGAATGATCCAGTTGTGTGCTGGAGGTAGCTTGGACCAGTCCATGAGGGCAGATTATTAGCATGTGTCCCTAACTCAGGAGTCAGTGACCTCACAGAGCTTGAAATTGGCCATGGTAGCCCTTATGCCATGGAAATCTGTACATGCTACCCCCCAAGGCACTGCTGACCCCATGAGAGCTGGGGTTAAAACATTTATTACCATATCACTGAAAAGATCTCCAAAACCTACTGTCAAGTGTATAAAGCAATGTGCCTCGTAGGCTAGCTACAGTGAAAAAAACAGGGGAAATGACATATTAAAAACCTCTGATTCTTCAATCTTTAAGTACAGAATTACTATATGACCCAGCAATTCTACTCCTAGATATATACCCAAGAGAAATGAAAACATACGTCCACACAGAAACTTGAACACAAATGTTTATAGCAGCATTAACCGTAAAAGCCAGTGGGTGAGAACAGCGCGAATGTCCATCAATGGATGAATGAATAAATTGTGGCACACATGTACAATAGAATGTTATCCAGCCCTAAAAAGGAACAAAGAACTGGGGCACCTGGGTGGCTCAGTTGGTTGGGCGACTGCCTTCAGCTCAGGTCATGATCCTGGAGTCCCGGGATCGAGTCCCGCATTGGGCTCCCTGCTCAGCGGGGAGTCTGCTTCTCCCTCTCCTGCTCCCCCCTCTCGTGCTCCCTCCCTCTCTCTCTCTCTCTCTCTCAAATAAATAAATAAAATCTTTAAAAAAAAAGGAACAAAGAACTGATACATGCCAACACTTGGAGGAACTTCGACCACATTATTCTATGTGAAAAAAGCCCAACAGTAAAGGCCCTGTGTTGTGGGGTTCCTTTTATACAGTGTATCAGGATAGGCAAATCCATAGAGATGGAAAGCAGAGTAGCAGTTACCGCGGGATGGGGGAGGGGGAAATGGGGAGTAATTGTTACTTACTTACTTACTGATTGTTTTGGTCTTTTTTTCTGGGTTGATGAAAAAGTTTGGAAACTAGAGTGTACAATAAAGGCCATTGAACTGTGCACTTTAAAATGACTGTGAATTTCACATCAATTTTTGAAAAAAAAAAAAGAAGAAGAAGACCTCTGGGAGACTACACTTAAAAACTGGTAAACTAATTGTCCCTGGAGAAGAGAATGGGTACCTGGGAGACAGGGCACAAGGGTGACTTTACCATGGATGCCTTTTTGTACTTTAAAATTTTGAACCATGTTGCCAACAGGGGCTATGACAGATACGTGCATACCCTCTACAAAGCGCAAGATAAATAGGTAAAGGATGAGTTAGTGGCAGATCACAATTAACTCAGAATCTATAAACTAAGGCTCTAGCTCAGTTCTCGAACCACTAGCTTTCCAGGCACGCACTGGTTCGGTTAAATCCACCATACTCTATCAGGTGGGAGTATCTTTTCCAGAGGGCAGTTGGGCTTCTTGATTTACTCTGCCCGGTGAACGGAGGACAGAGCGGAATGCTCAGGAGACCTGGTAATAGGGTGGGTGAGGTGGATTTGGGAAATGGGCATATGTCCTTGGGTTAGTCACATGACCTCTTTGAGCCTCACTTTTCTCCTCTGTAAAATGGGGATGATCAGACCTACCTTTCAGAATTGATATGGCAATTTTATAGAGAATTCAGATAAAATAGTTATGTGCCCAATACACGACAGGCACTCGGCATGGCTGATGTTCTTTCCCAGGAAGTGGGCAGTGCTGCAGGATTCTTTCTGCTCAGGAGACTACCTGGTGACATATCATGAAGATGTGCTCAGCCTTCTTTGTTCAACTAGTCGAACTACTAGCATGATTTTTCTCCGCTATCTTTATGAGCCCTCCATTTCTTCTGCTTTTACAAATCAAGACTGTACCGTTGAAGTAGAGGGTGGATAAAAAACGTAAAAGAAGTAGACTTCTAAGAGTACCTAGAGCTGAGATTTATTGAGTGCTTACCTGGGGCCTTATATTTTAAATGTATTATTTGTAACACTTACAACAGCCTTAGAAGCAATATATTTCCATTTTCATGTTGCAGGGTGTAGAGACCTAAGGAAAGTGCTCACGTCACATAGTGCCAGCAAGAGTCAGAGCAGAGATGGGAGCCCGGACCTGCCTGACTTTCCACTTGATCACAACCCACCATGGACCCCAACTTGCAAATTCCCAAAGTCAAGACTCCTGCTCTGCATGGGCTTAGAACAATCAGAGAATGTGGATGCACGTTGGAAGGGGCCTGAAAGAGGATCGAGTCTAACCCCCGCCTTGGCAAGGGACCCTCGCTTCGACGTCCCTGCTTCTTTGATGGGGAGCTCATCACCTCATGTGACAGCCCCTTCCATTTTTAGACAACTCTAATTACTAGGAAGACCCATAATGTGCTATTTGCCAGTCAGATTCACCTGCTATTTTCATTACAACTTCATACACCCTGATGAGGCCATCATTAAGACACCCTCCGCTGAAATCCTGAACTCCATTACCTCCTGGACTTGCAATAAGGCCCCTAACACCATTGCCAAATAAAGTTTCTCCAGCACATCAGCATTGCAGACAGAGGCATGAACGGGATGTTGATTGCCACTTCAAATGAGTCTGGGATAGGTGATTATCTCTTCCTGAGAAAGGGTTATTCCGGGTGGGATGTATCGTCACTCAGGACAGAGGTATAGCAAATATTGCAGGAGTTTAAAATAACCAGAGTCGTGTATATGCAACACAATTCCTTGGTTAATTAAAACGCCATGAAAAGCAATGAAAGCTGATTTCTGTGTTTCTCCTTTTCCGGGTTTTCCGCTTCTCTGGCAGTTTTCTGCCAGAGTTGAAGGACAGTCCGTTTTAGATGATCAAAAATGAGCTAATGTCGCTAGCTTCCTGTAAGAACCAGCAAATCATGACAGAGATGAGAAATGGTTAGGAATTGAAATGGGGGTATCCGAGGTCTTGTGAGCGTGTGAGCTGCGCTCATCCTGATTCTCCACAGGGAAAGCAAAATATGTTTACGTGATTGTGTGAGCTGCAGGAAACAAAAAGATGCCAGGGTCAGAAGACTAATGGAGCTCCTCTGGGACTTCAGGTGGCAAATAGGATCGAGAATCTTAACTTTAATGAAGACAACAAAAATCACATAATTAACACACACTGTTAACACCTCATTAGTCTCCCGGGGCTTAATTTATGCTAAAAATAATCAACACGTTTTGCTTAAATAAGGTGCTCTTACAGGTGGTCATGAAGTCCGCCTTGGCCAGAGCAGAACGAGACCGGGGCTCTACCTTTTCTTCTAATGCGCAAAAGCAGGCCTCATCTTCCTTCTGAGGAATGGATTATTAAACACATATGTGGAACTGTGGAGGGGAAAGAAGGGTATTATTGACTCTCTCTGACTCTGAGCCAGACTCCCAAATTGCACACAACCCTATCTCACCACCCGGGCCTCCTACGTGAGGATTATCTCCTAAATAAATCTGGTGCGGGGAGGGTCTGGGTGCTGACTACAAGTCAAGTCAGGAGATAGGCAAGTTGTATGTTCAGTGCCTTCTCCTCTCTTCCGTGTGGCATTCTAAGCATTAAAACTCCTCTCGTATGTTTATACACACCCTTCCACCTAATCTGAGTCTGGCCCTGGACTGCTTTGACCAATGGAATTTGGGGGAAGTGAGGTTTCAAGCATTCTGACACCCGGGAAACTTTTGCCAGGCCCTGAGCACCCAAGAGGCTCAGCTATCCAGCCTAGTGGCAGCCCCTGTTGCCAAGGGACAGCAAGTGCGAGAAGGAACCTGACTTTCTAGCTGGGGGCCTCTTTATTCATGCTTAAGTTTAACGGTAAGCAGGTAATCCATGGAACAAGCTTAGTCCTTCTCATCTAACCTTCTTGCTGCCTTTATAAAATCCTAAATTAAAAGAACTTCCTAGTTCCTCAAAGGGCTAAAGATAAATATCTGAACTCATGTGGCAGACCCTGCTAGCTGCCTACCTAATAAACATTCTCCCTTCCTTCTTAAAAAGGAAAATTCCATTTTGTTACGGTAGCAAGAGCTTCAGCTAAGAACACTTGCTCTGCCAAATTCTTAGGCGTCGAGGGAGGCCCTGTGGCCATGAGACATAGACTGAAATCTGGGACATAGGGTGCTGCTACTCCCTGACTTTCTCCTTTCTGCCTGAAATAGGATGCCACATCTAGATGGGTAAAAGGTGGCGTCCAGCCAACGAGGCAACAGCACGAGGTCAGAAGTCTACATACTGACGATGCTGAAAAGGAGAGGCAGGAAGGCTCTGGGCCCTGGGGGTGTAATCCAGTCACTCAGCCAGCTGTCGATCTTTTGTCCTATGTGGCCAACATCTAAGTGCCGAAACAACTTTGTATCATATTTTCTGTTATTTGCAGCCAAACGCACTCCTGGCAGTTCCTCTTGGGTTGATCTGGTTGAAAACCGCTGTCTGAGTCCTGGTGCCCAGAGCAGGTCAGGGAAAAAGCATTCTTTACTGAACACTGCCTGAATAAAGGCCAGGTCCTCACAGGGGACACTGTACTAGCTTGGGCTACAAATAAAAGAAACCCCTGGCTTGCACGGACTTAGGTAACAAATCACAGAGTGGCAAGTCCAGAGATAAAAAAAGACACAGGTGCAGAACCATCACAGCCTCAGGGACCCAGATAATTCCATCTCTCTACTCGGCTATCCTTGGGGAACGCTATGTGCTCGTTAAACTAGATGAATCAGGAAATTTCCTTGGTGAGCCCCCGGGGTCCCGTTGGGTAGAGCTGGATACCTGAACAAAAGGAAAGGAAAAGCAGGGATTGATAATCACAGGGAACCCAAAGTGGGCTCCACACACATGTTGTATAAACACTTCGCAAAATGTGGAAAGCCCCAAAGTACAAAATGATGCTGATGGTTCTACCAGCCTGCTGCCAACATTGGTTTGAGCACTTTCCGGCCGCCACTTGAAAAAAGAGGGCTTGTTTTCTTGTCCATTCAGCTAACATTTATGGCTTCCAACTGAATGGTTTAATTCATCCATCCTATTTGACTGGTCTCATAACAGGAAGAAATTAACATTTCCCAAGGGACCAAACAGTCCACTTATAAAAATGGAATATTTGAAAACAAACAAACAAACAAACAAACCAATTCCTCCCTTCTGTTCCTCCCAACTGAGCCACCTTCGTTATACAAAAGAGTGATCCTGAAGGAAACCCAAACTCTGTTTAAATGGAAAGAAGATTCCAAAGTCTGTTTAATAACAAAACAAAATCATGGCTGCACCTTGGAAATAGTCTGTTTGTCAGTGTGGAGCTGATGTTCTTAGGAATTTCAAGATCCAGTGCCGCATTGGGAATGGATGTGAAAACTGAGTGACAGGATTCCCTGATGCGTAGGCAGCTTCGCAAAAGTTCACTTCTCCGCAGAACACTAATCTGCTTATGCATAAACCAACATGGTATTGGATGTGGCATGCCCAGGGAAGAGCAATTTGTAGGACCAGGAACCACCTGCCAGAAGTACCGAGCTAGGACGGAACAGAGAGCCACCCGTGCTTTCCTTTGGGGAACTATGTCTCTCCCTCCCTCCTCAGGAGGTTCTGGTGTGCTGGCCCAGCTCCTGGCTAAAGGGGTGGGGCTAGGACACAGTCTCTATTCCATCCTCAGTGGTTGGTTCAGATGTCCAAACATGGACCAGATAGGTTCCGTGAGACTCAACCTGGGCCTTTGTTGGAATTTTTAGGAGTTGTAGAGTTACTGGAATATAAGAGCCTGGATTTTTTAGTTATAGGAACAAGTAAAACCCCATCTGCTGAAGTTGACTGCAATGTAAGGAGATCTAGCTAATATACAGAAACAAAAGGTGCCAGACTCTCTTGAGTCTTAAGGAGGAAACAAGCAGTCACCCGTGACTATACAAAAAAATTAATTTTATATTCACAACTGTCTCCCTAACTCCACCCTAATACCTTCACGTATTTCCTAGCTCAGTGTATAAAATGAAGTATCCTCAAAAACAAGTAATAAAATTACATAACGTGGTGATGACCATATGCCACGCACTTTGCTGATTGCTTTCACATACATATCTCATTTAATCCTCACACAATTCCTGTCCCTGTTCTTACATGTGAGGACCCCAAGGTTCAGAGTGGTAAATGCTGGGAGGAGGTGCCAACTTAGCCTGAGGTCAAGAGCAGTGTTCTCATCACTCCTGATGTCTCATGGACAGCGGGTCCAGCAATTGTCTCAGATGTTTTAATACCTCAACAAGCCAACCATCCCTGCAATGAAGGCTTCTCTTTTTACTTTAGAATGCTGGCTCATTAGAGGTCTGATCTCAAACTCTGCAAGACTGAATTTTAAGGGCCAGCAACATATAATGCAAAGTTCCATTTAGGTGACTGCCTGGAAAGACTCTGAACTTGAGGTTCTCCTCACACCAATGAGGTCAGCCCAACAACTGCTGATTGTTATTCTGCTAATGTTTACAAGTGTCTCTGCCTTTCAAATTTATCAAAGTATAATTTATAAGCAATAAAATGCATCTTTGGCAAATGTAAACCCTCACGTGAGAATCCTATTTTCTTTATGTAGAACACTTCATCGCCCGAGAGAGAGACTTCTCATGTCCCTTTGCAGTTAATTCTAACATACACCCACATCCAGTGTGCCCTCACCTCATCCTAGGAGGCCACGGTTCTGACTTTTATGATAATAAAGTAGTTGACCTGTTCTAGGACTTCATGTGAACAGAATCATATAGTATGCACTATTTCGTGTCTAGCTTCTTTCACCCAGGGTTAAATATTGTTGAGATCCATTCATGTTGTTATATGTACCAGTAGCTTCTTTCTTATTTCTGAATAGTATTCAATTGTGGAAATATAACACAAATGATCTATTCACATTTGTGATGTTTCCAGTGGAAGTATTATGATGAAACCTCTTACATATACTCTTGTATAAGTCTTCGTATGGACATACATCTTCATTTCTCTTGAATAAATATCTAGGAATAAAATTATCAGATCACATGTTAAATGCGTATTTGACCCTATATGAAACTTCTAATCAGTTTTCCAAAGCGGTTGTACCATTTTATAGCCCCACCAAAATGTATGAGAATTCTAGTTAATCCATGATCTCACCAACATTTACATTGTCAGTCTTTGTATTTTTAGCAAGTAAACTGATATAGAGAGATGTTTGTGATTTTGTGTTGCATTCTCCTGACGACCAATAAAGATACTTACTGACCATTTGTATAACTTCTTTTGTGAAGCACTGGTTAAATTTTTTGATCTATTTTTAAAATTGGGCTATCTTTCTTCTTACGTGGTTGTAAGAGTTCTTTATTTATTCTGGATACGAGTCTTTTGACAGATATGTGTATTAGGGATATTTTCTCCCAGTCTGTGATTTGTCTTTTCAGTTTCATAAAGGTGTCATTTGAAGAGCAAACATTTAAAGGATTTTATTTATTTATTTGACAGAGAGAGAGCACGAGACAGAGAGCATGAGTGGGGGGGGGGGAGACTCCCCGCTGAGTAGGGAGCCCCATGTGGGGCTTGATCCCAGGACCCTGGGATCATGACCTGAGCTGAAGGCAGACGCTTAACTGACTGAGCCACCCAGGCGCCCCTCCATATATATTTTCTTTTGCTACTATTTTGTTGAGGAACTTTTCTCTGTGCTCGTGAGGGATGTTGGTCTGTTAAGATTTTGGTTTCAGGGTTATGCTAGCCTCATAAAATGAATTGAGAAGAATTTTCTCCTTTATTTTCTGCAAGAGTTTGTGTAAGTTTGGTATAACTTCTCTCTTAAATAGTTGCCAACTGGTAGAATTCACCAGTGAACCCATCTGGGCTACAATTTTCTTCGTGGAAAGATTTTTTTAAATTACAAAATAGACATTAAATATATAGGGCCATTTAAACTATTTCTCTTGTGTCAATTTTGCTGTTAATGTTTTTCAAGAATTTTCCCATTTTATGTTATTGCATTTGTAACCATAAATTTGTTCAAAATATTTACTTCTACTTTTGATAGCTATAAGATATGAAGTGATATGCCCATTTTCATTTCTCATATTGGTAATTCAGACCTCTCTTTCTTTTAATTAGTCTTGCCAGAGCTTTACCAATTTTATAATCTTTCTAAAGAACCTACTTTTGGCTTTTTAAACTTTCTGTAATATTTATCTGTTCTCAATTTCATTGACTTATGTTCTTTATTATTTCTTTCCTTCTACATAGATTGAGTTTAATTTGCTGTTATTTTTACAGCTTCATAACATTTAAACCTTAGTATTTTTCTAACATAGGCATTTAAAGTTATATATTTTCCTCTAAACACTGCTTTGGCTGCATCCCACAAATTTTGATACGTTGTTTTCATTATGACTCATCAAGAAATATTTTCTAATTTCTCTTATGGCTTCTTTGACTCGTGAATTATTTTGTATGCATCATTTAATTTCTATATATTTGGGGATTTTTCTAGACCTCTCATTATTGTTGATTTCTATTTTTACTTCGTTGCAACCAGGTAACATAGTCTGTAAATCTTTAATCTTTTAAATTTAATGAAAACAAGACACACTAGGATAGGAACACTTCATGTAAACTTGAACATTTATTCTGAACTGTTGGGAAAATATCATTTCAGTCATGTTGGTTGATAACGTTCAGATAATCTATATGCTGTCTATTTCTTCTATCATTTAATAAGAGGCTATGTTAAAAATACCCAACTATGATTATGGATTTGTTTATTTCTCTCTTTAGCTTTATAAGTTTTTGTTAAATGTCTTCTAAAGTTTTGTCATTAGATATATAAACATTGAGGATTACAGGCTTCCTGATGAATGTGCCTTTTATCATCATGAACTGTCTGATTTCTGTGACAGTCTACAGTAATAATCTTTGCCTTGACTTCTACTTTATCTGCTATTAATATAATCATGCTCATTTTATGCTCACTGCTTGCATGGTATATCTCTTTTGCATCCTTTTACTGTCAGTCTGTGTCCTTATATTTGCTATGTATCTGCTATAGGCAGCAAATAACACTACTGAACTGCTTTTTTTAAAAATGAGAGAGATCACATGGAAGTCTGAATCTCTGGCCTCTCTTGAGAAATGGAAGATCTGGCAATAACAGGCTGCATTCCCATATGGCAACACATGGTTGAGCTGCTGCTGCCCCCTATAGACCTGGCATGTTCTCTTCCATGCGTCACGATCCCCACTCCTCTCTGCTGTGCTCAGGCCCTGGGCTGAATTGCCATTTTCAACGAGCTGCAAATATTTCTTCAGATAAATATCTCCACTACAATATGAAGACACAATGGAGATAAGAAGGCTGTGTGTTTGAAGACAAAAAGGAGAGGACATATACCTGGCCCGTTTTATTCATTATATAACCTGTCTGGCCCCCAAAGGCCTTTGAGTTTTCAATTCCTGTTGTAAATATTCAAGTTCTGTTTGAGATTATCTAACTTGGAGAGACGATGGACTCTGAAAAACAAACTGAGGGTTCTAGAGGGGAGGAGGGTGAGGGGATGGGTTAGCCTGGTGGTGGGTATTGAGGAGGGCACGTTCTGCATGGAGCACTGGGTGTTATGCACAAACAATGAATCATGGAACACTACATCTAAAACTAATAATGTAATGTATGGAGATTAACATAACAATAAAAAAATTTAAAAAATAAATAAAAAAATAGAATTAAAAAAAAAAGAGGTGCTGGTTTCAGGCCACACACGGCCATTTTCTTTTACAAATGGATGCTCTCACCTGTAAACACAAGTCTACACTAGTGTTTATATAATGAATAAATGCTTACAAATGAAAAGATAACTTTATCTGGTCGATAAAACCCAACCGGAACAATGCTCTAATTATTAAAACATGTCTCCAGAAGTAAAACAAAATAGTTCAACCAACAGTTAGATCCATCTTTTTTGCCTTGGCTTTTGAGGGAAATAGGCCAATGAGAGATAAACTCCTATTTTTCATGTAAGTTTTGTGGAGAAAGATCAGTGTGAAAAGCCTCTTACACCAAAGAGGACAAAAGTTGAGGGAAACATTAAAAAAAGTTCCATGCTTGGTCCCTGGATAGAGCTGCCAGCAGATCCTATTATCTCTCCACTGTGAGGAGAATGCCATAAAACCCAACCCTATTTCTCCTATTCTCTCCAGAAAGGACAAGATGGTGTCCTGGACATCTGAGCCAGGGCCCAGAAGTACTATGAGGATGCTCATTGCTTTATTAGATTGCTCCAAAATTAATTCAATTTATTAACTGCTCTAACTGCTCTAATCTTCCAGATGTTGCTGCCCCCATGAGTGGCCCTGGTGGGTGATGGCAATTTGGAAGCTGTGATGGGAGTTCCAACCCACTCCATCTGAGACCATCACTGAAGAAGGGCCAGAACCATATTGGATTCTTTTTCTGAGTGAATCACATGACTGCTTCCCTATTTTCTTTCCTGGGCCTTAAACCTGAGGCTGTTTGAATAGCCTGTCAGCATTTAGACTTTCTAATTTCTTTTTTAAAAACAGAGGCTGAGTCAGAGGACCTCTCTTTTCTCTATAGCTCCTTCCAGCAATAATTTTCTATAATCCTAGGAGTAGAGAATATTCTAATGCCTTTGTCTCTAGATTTTATTCTCTACATGTTGTGATGTTTGAGCATTCTGCACAAGCTCTTTGGGGTTTTTCTGCCCATCTTTTCTGTGAGTTTGGTCATCCTGTGGGTGTGCAGGAAAGGGACTGGGCCAAACTGGCCACCTGAGTGAGAAGAGCATTACCTCTTCACGGTGAGGTTGCAGGGTGTGTGTGTGAGGGGGGCAGTGTGGGAAAAGTGAAGAGATGGTCGATGGAGTCAGAACTGGTGAGGTAGAAGTTCAGTCAGAAAACTTGGCCATCTGGGCATGAACCCTTCCTCTGCACCTAAGGGGTGTGACAAGTCAATTAACTCCTGTGGGTCTGTTTCCTTATCTATAAAATATGGGAGTGACACAGGGAGGTTGCTAGGGTCCCTCATATACTGGTCTCTCCAAATAGACTATGGGCTGCTTGAAGTAAGCCTAGGATTTATTTATTTATTTATTTATTTTTAAAGATTTTATCTATTTATTTGACAGAGAGAGCAGGGACACAAGCAGGGAGTGGGAGAGGGAGAAGCAGGCTTCCCGCCGAGCAGGGAGCCCGATGTGGGACTTGATCCCAGGACCCTGGGACCATGACCTGAGCCAAAGGCAGATGCTTAACGACTGAGCCACCCAGGCGCCCAAGCCTAGGATTTCTACAACCTCCTAGTCATGATGCCCACCGAAGGGTCTGGCACATAATTCTATCAGTTGGGCATGAATTTGTCTGCAAGTAACAGAAACCCACTAACAGTGAAACATACTGGGGTTTCTTTTCTCCTCTGCAAGAAGACCAGGGCTGTCCTGGGGTTGCTTAAGGTGCTTAATGAGGCACTGTTTTTCTTTTTCTTTTTCTTTTCTTTTCTTTAGTATTTTTTCAGTGAGGCTTTTGAGGACCTAGATCCTTCCCCTCCTCCATCCTGGGCATGTTGGCTTTTGTTCTCATTTTTGACAACGTATAGTCCAAAGGTAGCTGCCACATTGTTAGACGTCAAACCCACATTCAAGGCAGGAGAATGGCAAGAGGTGGCACCAACCATTTCTGTCCTTTTATTTATTTTAATAATATTTTTAAAGATTTTATTTCTTTATCTGAGAGAGAGAGAGAAAGGGAGAGCACGGAGGGAGAATGAGAGGGAGAAGCAGGCTCCCCACTGAGCAGGGAGACCGATGCGGGGCTGGATCCCAGGATCCTGGGATCATGACCTGAGCCGAAGGCAGACGTTTAACCAACTAGGCACCCAGGCGCCCCATTTCTGTCCTTTTAAAAATGAAAATGAAAGCTTTCCCCAAAGCCACATCAGGTTCTATATCTCACCGGTGATAACTGGGTCACAGGACTACAGTGGTAGTCCTGAAAGGGATACTGGGAAAGCAAGTGTCTGGCCTTCCAGCATCTACAGTGGGAGGCAGCAAGAAGAGGGAGGGGTAGTTGTGGCTGTTTGGCTCGACAGATATTTTTATTTTTACTTATTTTTTATTTTTTTTAAAATTTTGTTTATTTGACAGAGAGAGACAGCAAGAGAGGGAACACAAGCAGGGGGAGTGGGGGAGGGAGAAGCAGGCTTCCCGCGGAGCAGGGAGCCCGATGCGGGGCTCGATCCCAGGACCCCGGGATCATGACCTGAGCCGAAGGCAGACGCTTAACGACTGAGCCACCCAGGCGCCCCAATTATTTTTATTTATTTTTTTAAAGAGTTTATTTATTTATTTATTGTGAGAGAGAGTGCGGGGAGGAGCAGAGGAAGAGAGAGACTCTCAAGCAGACTCCGTGCAGAGTGCGGAGCCCGAATGCGGGGCTCGATCCCCCGACACCGATATCATGACCCGAGCTGAAATCAAGAGTCGGATGCTTAACTGACTGAGCCACCCAGGCGCCCCTGGGCTCAGCAAATATTTTTCAATAAATAGGACTCAAGAGTAAGCTGAAAATGCTTCTCTTTTCCCGAGAGGAATAGACTGTGCAATGATTATGAGGAAGCAGGCCTTGCCTTGCATGTGCTTTTTGGTTACTTACACGGCTATCTGGCTTGCATCTGGCAGAGCAGGAAGGACCTGCGTTTCCCCTCACAGGTACGGGCGGGAGGATGGGCTGGAGGCAGAGTCAGAGTCTACACAGAGCTTTGCCCGGAGGGGTTGCACTCTGCTGTTTTCCCGAGAAGAGCTTCACACACGCTAACCTTCTGGTTGGAGGATGCACTGCTTTCATGCCCTATCGCTGGTCGTGCTCTTCCCATGGCCAGTGGGGTACGAGCGCTTGAGAAGTCCCTGGTTCTGGCTGGCCCTCATTACCTTCTGATGCACACGCATTGACCTGACACTTGAACAGAAGGGTGCCATGTTCACAGAGAGAAGGAAGCTGGCCAGACCGTGGCACTGGGACACAGAATGCCATCTCTCTTCTTCACTGGGGGCCCCTGTGCTCTTAATATGAATGAAAAGGTGCAGGCAGGGCTGCCTGGGTGGCTCAGTTGATTAAGCAACTGCCTTCGGCTCAGGTCATGATCCCAGGGTCCTAGGATCGAGTCCCCGCATCGGGCTCCCTGCTCAGTGGGGGATCTGCTTCTCCCTCCCCTGCGCTTGCGCTCTCGATCTCTCTCTCTCTCAAATAAATAAATAAAACCTAAAAAAAAAAAAAAAAAGGTGCAGGCAAATTGCCTAACAAGTGCCCAGCACACAAAAGGCACTTTCATAAATGCTAGATGTTATGATTTTATTGCTATTAGTAAGAACGATGCTTCTTTTCTCCCTGCCCACCTCACTAGCAAGGACCTCCTTTTCCCCATATCACCCAGAGGTATTTAGACAAAATGCCAAGATCCAAGCTTGAACCACGCAGGTCCCTGACTCCACTTCCGCTGCCCTCAGGGTTTCTGGGCGGACCTCGGGCAGAAAGACACACTCGGAAGTTTTCTCAGGTGTGACGAAAGTACTCGCGTTGGGTGAACTGTCCTCACACAGAATTTGGCCTTTTTAGGAGACAACCTTGAAACCCTAATTATTGCTTTCAGGAATTTTCTCCTCCTGGGAACCACTCTGTTTCCCGGTGGAATTTTATTCTATGGGTTTTCTGAATACAGTGAAAGGGAAAGTACAACGGGGATCCCTGCACAAAAGAAGTTCAAAGTTCTCTGGCAGAGATCTCTTCTACACACATGGGAGTACTTCTGAGCGCATCTCCGAATACTGCTGCCTTTACAAGTCTCACTTGGTTTTCTGTTGTATTACACATTAACAGATGTGAAAAGAAAACGAGGTCAGTGGTTCAGCAGCTCGCGGCATGGCAGTCGTTGGTGTTAGGAGGTAACTGTGGGGTGTGGGCTCACCTGTTGTTTCTTCCCTTTATCTTGCAGGCCGGGAGGTTGTAAAGTCTAATGATTAAGGAGGCGGGCTTAGGAATCACAGTCTTGAGTCTAGATCTTGACTTCGCCATTTGCCAGCTCTGCCACCTTGGGCCCATTACTTAGCCTTCCTGAACCTCATTTCCTTATCTATACCGAGTGGGCAAATTCATACCCATCCCACGGCATTTATACGAGCACTGAATAAAAAATGCTATATGAGAAGGTGTTTTGCAAAGTATTCTGTGGCAAGTTCGAAAATCCCCACCCAGACAACTTAAGCAAAAGGAGAATGCACTGACTGACAGCCTAAAAACAGAGCTTCAGGTATGGCTAGATCCAGGGGCTCACACTCTGCCATTAGGTCCAGATTTCCCTCAACTTTTACTTCGCTTCCCTCCAGACGGGTTCTCCCTTAGTGGGGCAAGGGGGCTGCAACAACTCTAGTCTTTCTAGCAGTACCAGGGAAAGTGTCAATGCATCTCCTTGGCTCTGAATGATCCTGGAACCAATGCAATGTTTTGATTAGTCACACACCCACGTCTGGAGCAAGAGGGGTGGAGTCAATACCTCCTGCATGGAATGAGCCCTGGTTTCCGAGCAGAGAACTGAGGTGCTGTTGCCAAAGGAAGCAGGAATAGATGTTTCCGAAGCTGACTGCCCACCAGAATGACAAACTTTAAAAAACAACAACAGTTCTAGGAAGCTGGCAATGGATTCGCTCAGCCCGGGGTGGAGCCTCGATGCCTAGATTTTGAAAAAGCCTTCCTGCTGCCAAGACTAGTGTTTGGGTCTCTAGGGCGCCCCCCCTCCCACCGTCCATCCCTCCCTCCGCACTGGATGGATCTGTTGACATCCCCGCTCCCTCCCAGAGTCTGAAGCCCCAGACGGCAGGGGCTCCTGCAGCTCTGGGTACCTGGCCTGGAGTGAGCACCCACAACCCATTTGCAGACAAGCTGCCTTCTCCCGTGTGGGCTTTCCTGGGAGAGAAAAGCTTCTATTTTGGGAAGAGGTTGCCGCGATGGAGGAAAGACCATGGCAGCAAAGGCGGGCAGGTCGCCAGGGGTGGGAAAGGCTCACGGTCCCCTGGGCCACACACGCTTAGAAGACTCCAGCATAACTTGAATAAAAAGCGACCACAACAGGGATGGTGATGCTGTGTGAGCGTGCCTGCTCAGCGTTAGCATCAGATCCCCATTTTACAGACGATGAAGGGGAGGCCCCCGGCAAGGGGTGGGGGCTGGTCAGGAGCACAATTAGGAAGTGACACAGCTGGGCCTGGCAGCCTGGCCCACGTGACCACTAGCCACCTGCCCCTCACCTCTCAGAGGGCTGGCACCAGGGCTGGGGGGGGGGGCATCACGCATATTTGCAAGTGGCCCATTTCCTTCTTAGTAGCATCCAGCAAACCTAAGTCAACAGTGGAGGAAATCAGGGGAGAGCAAGAAAGAGCCCATTGTACACCTCTCCAAAAAAGCTATTTTCTGCCGACTTCTTATTCCCCCAGCTGCGTGCTGAAGGTCATTGGCGACGTCTGCACAAACCAGTGAAGTCACAAGAAGGAAAACTTGGCCGGGGAGCCCGAGGCTGGGGAGGGTGGAGGTGGAGACAGAGGAGGGTGGAGACAGAGGAGGAGGGGGCCAGGCCACTGCACACCCGGGGACAGGGCCTCCTGACCCTCCCTCAGTCAGGCCAATGGCCTGCCTCCCTGGCCGTGACCACTCCCGTGGGCTGGCTTCCCCTCGGGCCCACAAACAGCCCAGCCGCAGGAGTCCGCCCGCATTCCTGTGAACGCTGGGCTCTGCTCCCTACTTCTCAGGAGGAAAGCTCTCTTGGAAGAGCTGGAAAGGTGGGTACCAAGTTCAGGTTCATTTTCTTCTTCTCAGAGGGTGCTTTTTACGAGTTTGGAACTGGGGCGGGGCATGTGGCCTCTGCTTGGAAAAGCACTTGATCGTCTTTTTGAGGGGGACCCGTTGAGGGACAGAACCTGGCTGCTCTGAGGGGGGTGAGTGGGGAGGAGGGAGGGGTGAGGGGGGAAGCCTCAGGGGAGAAAGGAACTGTTGTCCTTTGTACCTGTGAAGGCCCGAAGCGGACTTTAGGGTTAGAAAAGAGAAACCTGGAGGGAGGAAGGCCACCTCTCTGGATATTGCATGCCTCGGGGGCCGGGACCTCTTAGGGCAGAGCCACCTGCTTAGGGGAGGGCCTGGCTGGCTCAGGCTCACCTCCAGGGCTCCATCTAGGAATGAGCCCAGGACCTGGGACATCAGGAAGGTGTCAGAAGGGTCACCGTCTTCCCAGATCCAGACCCAGGAAGGAGGCACAGGGTTCGTGGCTTGCTTTGTCCTCTTTCTCCGATAACCTGTCTTCCCTTCCAGACCAGGCACATAGCCCCCCCCAAACCACGCGGTCATTCACAGCTCAATCTCGGGGGCGGGGGGGGGCAGTGTGCGTGTATGAGATGGGTGAACCTGATGCGGACTGGCCTCAGGAGGCAGAAGTCAAGGTTTAGAACCACGGAGTCAGGGCTCACCTGGGGTTGCGGAAGAATTTTTTTCTTTTAAGAGAAAAGAATCTGCTTAGACTGTTAAGTATGACCCAAGCATTCTTGAAAAAGAAAGTTTCATTGACACACCCCAGACAATCTGTTTTTAAGGAAGAGTTTTCTAACTGGCAGAGCCCTCCCGAGGGGCAAGACTGCTGGCAGGGGTGGGAGAGGCGATGATGATGATGGAGAGCTGGAGGCTGAGGCCTGGGATGGTCCCCCACTCCCGCACCCGCTCCTCGGGGCTCCAGTGTGGACCCCCATACCAGGCCATGTCTGAGGCGGTGGTACCCTTGACGTCACTTTCTGGGCTTCTCCTACCTTCCTGCCACTCCTTCTTGGAGGCTTTCCTGGGCACCTCCTCCTCCCACGGCTTCAGTAGCATCTCTCAGCTGATCGGCCTGGAACTTCTATCAGCGTTCCCCTCTGGTCGCTAAGAGCTGCCGGATACCTACCAGGCTCTGTGCTATGTGTCCCTTCAGCTGTTCAGTGTGCTTGGACCACACACTTTTAAATCTTGCCATCAGCGGCTTATCGAATATGTAACCTTGGGCAAGACGCCTGCTTCTCCTGGCCTCAGTTTCCTGCTCTTTGGAAGGGGGATAACAGTAACCCCCACCCCACAGGGCTCAGGTGAGGCTTCTATGACTCGACAGAGACAAA
The DNA here is from genome assembly GCF_011800145.1 of Mirounga leonina. Taxonomy (NCBI): domain Eukaryota; kingdom Metazoa; phylum Chordata; class Mammalia; order Carnivora; family Phocidae; genus Mirounga; species Mirounga leonina. Next base: position 61,713,554 of record NW_023270323.1, on the reverse strand, counting down.
GTGCTTTTAACAAAGCCTGTAGGTGTGTTCGTTAAGTGTTAGCCCTTCACACTGTCTCTCTGAAGCCTCACGGCAAGCCTCGAAGGTACATATAATTATCCCTATTTTGCAGATTAAAAAAAACAACAAGGCTCAGCAAAAAGGTGGAGCCCAACTAGCTTTTAGTCCAGCAGTTTCTCTGGTACTCCACACTGTCAGTGAGTCCAGAATCCACTCTTTTCATCGCCATACTAGATTGGCTTTACCTAATGGTTACAGAAGGAATAAATACCCCACCCTGGAACTTGCTTTTCAAGTGGCACCTGCCTTTGAAAGCGCAGCTGACCTGCAACCCAGTTCTGTGGAGAAAGCAGTGGTCCGTGAGGACAGACTTAAAACTATGAAGACAGCCTGCCATATCTGTCTCACTAAATCTTCACCGTGATCCTTGGTGACATTACCTTATTTTGCGGGTAGCTGAGACAGAGTCAGTCACTTCCTCACAATATCGCGATTAGCATACGTTGGGATTGGGATCTGAACCTGTGAAACCCTGGCTGAGTCCCCGAGTCTTTGATGGAGCTTAAAAAAAAATAGTAATTCATGCCCACTGAATCAGAATCCCTTGGGCGAGGCTTGGGCATGTGACTTTTAAGAGCCAGAATCCAACGTGCCATCAACACTGAAAACCCCTCGCAGCGACACTGCCTCTCCCAAGTGCCAGACCCGTGTTTCCAAACGGCTACTGAACACCCGACCTGGGCTCAGGCTGAACAAACCCCCTCTCCCAACTTCTCAGGGCCTCTTACCACCATGCATCTGCCGGTCTCCCCTGCTGGGCTCCCACATCCTCTCCATCCCCGCTGTAAGCGCTCTTCAAGATGTCTCCCAAATCCATGGCCCCTGCATCTTCGCTGCCTCCATCTTGGTGAAGGCCTTCATCAGTTCCAGTTTGGGCTGAGGCAACCAGGCAACTCATCTACTTCTGGCAGTCTCCATTCTTCCTTTTCTGTGTCTCTATCTCTTACTGGGCTATCCCCACTCCCTCTCCCCTCTTCCCTCCATCCCCAAAGACCAGCCCATATCCTTTCTCTGGCCAGGTTAATGAACTAAAAACTATCTCATCGCCGTCTGCTTTAAAATTTCCACCCGCTCCAGACCCCCCACCCCGCAGCTCAATATCCACACTCCCTAGCACAGCAAACCCAGGCCCTCAGCCCCTGGCTCTAAGTTCCCTCCTCCCTGGCCACACAGGCCATGTAGCAGCCACACAAATTTTCCCCCATCCCTTAAACACACCATACCCTCATGGGCTGTGAACATGCACGTTGCGCCTCCTGCCTGACACGGGCTTCCAGCCTGGCTCAGCTCAAAAACTGCTTGCTTTGTGAGACCACGTTCAAATGTCATCTCGTCTGGGAAGCTTTCCTGGAGATCCCCTTGGGGGTGGGTACTCCTTCCTCTGTCCTTCCCAAGTACAAGACTCCTCCATCTTCAATCACAGGATGGCGTTAGAATGATCTGATGACATGTGGGTCCCTCAGTGAATTCCTCAACCAACAATCACGTATTAAATGTCGCCGACAGCCAGGTGGGGGCCCAGGTGCTGGGGATGATTAGTAAAACCGAGTTTCTGGCTTCAAGCCTATTGTGCGCAGCAGAGAAGAGGGGATAGGGCACTTCAGAGAGGGGGCAGCGCTCGTGCAAAGACCAAGAAGGCAGGGGCAACAAGTCTTAGTATGTCTGTAAGGAAGGATGCTTGGCCAGAGTGGCAGGGGATGCCGTGGGGTAATCAGGGGAGCAGGAGGTCTGGAAGGGCCATCCTCACGCGTCCTGAGATGCTCCCCTGATTGCCCCAAGACTCCCTCCACGTGATGGAGGCAGGCCTGGAGAGGGCCATGATCACATTGCTGGCTCAAAAAGATCCCCATGAGTTGCCCGAGATTGTGCCAAATCCATCTTTACACCCTCAGCACCTCACCCAGGGCCTGGAGGACAGCAGGCCCAGAGACGCAGGGGAGAAGGCAGGAATGCCCACCGGGCAAGGAAGCCCCCGCCGCTTCCCGGCCCCGGGGTGGGGGTGGGGGGCAGGTCCCGAGACTGCCCGGTGCCAGGGACTAAGGCTCCCTCTGCCCCACCCCTGGGGGGGGGGGTGCTGCCCGCAGGTGCCCGACTCCGGCCATGCTGGCCCCGGCGCTTCTGAGTGCCTGCCTTCTGCTGGCGGCCCCCGCCTCGCGCGCCTGGCCCGGCCCCGACCCGGCGGAGCCCGGCTCCAGCACGGAGGCGCAGATCCGCGACATGCACGAGAAGGTGACGGCCATCTGGCAGGAGCTGACGCAGCGGCGGGCGGCGGGCGGCGGCGGCCCGGACGCCGCGCTCCACGCCGCCTGCCGGGTGCAGCCGTCGGCCACGCTGGACGCCGCGCAGCCCCGGGTGAGCGGCCTCGTGCTCTTCCGGCAGCTGGCGCCCGGCGCCCGGCTCGAGGCCTTCTTCGACCTGGAGGGCTTCCCGGCCGAGGCCAACAGCTCCAGCCGCGCCATCCACGTGCACCAGTTCGGGGACCTGAGCCAGGGCTGCGAGTCCACGGGCGCGCACTACAACCCGCTGGCCGTGCCGCACCCGCAGCACCCGGGCGACTTCGGCAACTTCGCCGTGCGCGACGGCCGCCTCTTCAAGCACCGCGTTGGCCTGGCCGCCTCGCTCGCCGGCCCGCACTCGATCGTGGGCCGCGCCGTGGTGGTGCACGCGGGCGAGGACGACCTGGGCCGCGGCGGCAACCCGGCCAGCGTGGAGAACGGCAACGCGGGCCGCCGGCTCGCCTGCTGCGTGGTGGGCGTGAGCGGCCCGCTGCCCTGGGCGCGCGTGGCGCAGGAGTACGCGGAGCGCAGGAAGCGGCGGCGGGAGAGCGAGTGCAAGGCCGCCTGAGCGCGCACCCCGCCTCCCCCGAGGGCCCCGCCCGACGCCCTTCCCTTCCGCGCGCGCCCCCTGCCTGCCTCGAGTCTCTCCCTCTGCTCCCGGAGAGACCCCCCCCCCGGGGTCCCAGTGCTGCCATGGCTGAGGTCTCCCCCCAAGCCCCTCCAACCACGTATGCTGAGACACCCCTCTGCCTCCAGAGGCAGCCCCCGGCCTCTGAGACGCTCATCCTGAGCTCTGAGGACCCCCAGAGGTATTGAAATACCCCATCTGCCCTCCCCGAACCCCTCCCGCCTCCCCCAGGTCCCTTTCCACCCTGACACCCCTACCCTCAGATCCCTTCTGAGACCCGTCCTGAGGTTACCCAGACCCCGCGCCCGCCCAGCCCAGCCACCTCTCACGCACCATGCCAGCTCAAGCAGCCTGCGGTTAGGCGCCCCTGCCCGGTGCCCTCAGCTGTCACTCGCCCACTGCCACCCCGCAGAGAGCTGCTCCTTTGGGAGCTGTTTGGCGGTCTTTGTGTTGCACATTAAAACTCAGCAATTCAGACTTGCATTTGGGGCCTTGGTTACTTATTTTGTTTGTCTGAGGCTCTGCTCCCAGGCTCAGCTAGTCTTTGGAAAGAGCAAAGATATTTCCCGAATCCGCACAGGATTTCTCCTTATCCTCCTCTCCAAGTCTGCTGGCCACGGTATTCAGTCTCTGGTTGGCATGTCTTCTGTGTGGCTCCCAAGATGGAGGGCACCGGGATCACTCAGGAAAGTGAGGGAAAAAAAATGACGGCTTCCTGGGCTGGAATCCAAAGGGAAAGATGGACATCTATTTGCAACTAGCTTCCTGGTGATTCTCAGGCTGGAGCCACCGGCCTGGCACACGGCTCATGCCACCTCACTGGGCCTTGGATCTCCTGGCATGGGCCTCTAAGTGCGGCCCGAGGTCCACTTCCCAGATGGCGGGGAGAGGGCCAGTGAAGCAGTCGAGCGGCAGTTTACAGGGAGGTTGGCATTGCTGTCTGAAGTTGCTGGCCTTCTCCAAGACCCGGACAAGGACAATGTTCTCCTTCTTGACTTCTTGACACAAAGGCAGTTGGAACCATGGAGCCCAACGGCAGGCTGATTTTGATTAGGACTTAGATGTTCAGCCTCTCTCTTTGAAAAGCATAATCTATACACGCACTAGATCAGAAAGTGCGTCCACCTTCATTTATTTTATTTTTTTAAAGATCTTACTTGTTTTAGAGCGCATGTGTGTGAGTAGAGGGAGGGGCAGAGGGAGAAGGAGAGAGGGAATCCCCAGCCGACTCCACACTGAGCGTGGAGCCTGACGTGGGGCTCGATCCTAGGTCCCTGAGATCATGACCTGAGGTGAAATCAAGAGTTGGAAGCTTAACTGACTGAGCCACCCGGTGCCTCTATCCACCCTCGGTGATTGAATAAAAGCACTCCCAATAACTTTCTAATGTCCTTCAGGAGACCCACTCTAGCTGCAGGTTTTCCACCCTGGTTACTCAGAGGCAGCTTCCATTTCTCCCAGCCTCTCAAGGCAGTGAGTCAAATGGAACCTTAGCCAGAAACCCATCCCCAGTGGTTATTTTTGCTTCTTACTAGGACTAACTTGTTATTTAAAAATGTTTCCTTGAACCCAAGTGACAACCGGAGAGAGAGGTTTTTGCCTGGTGACTGTTCCACCAATTGGTTCTCACCGGTTTGAAGTATTAACTTGAACTGGGCAGATCAGCACTGAGAGGGAACTAGCAAACGGAGGCTTTAAATACCCTGATCTCAACAGATGTGTGTGCCTATCCCCACAATTAAAAGTTATGAAAACGAGGCAGGAATCACAGAGGACACACAGTGGAGACATCAAGACCCCATGGATGGATGCCCAGCACCCCATCTTCGCCTCTGCTGCCCCATTATAGGTTAATTCAGGATCATCAGGGGAGGTTTGGACTTATTTTTAGGAGACTGGTGCTTCTCATCACTAAACTTCTGCTGTAGTCCATCTGGGCTATCACAAAATATCACAGACTGAGTGGCCTATAAACAACAGAAATTTGTTTCTCACAGCTCTAAAGACTAGAAGTTCAAGACCACAGCACCTGCATAGTCGGGTGAGAGCTCTCTTTGGGGTTCACAACCATTGATGTTCACTGTGTCCTCACATGGAGGAAGGGATTAGAGATCGCTCTGGAGCCTCTTCTATAAGGCTCCCCCCATCATGACTTTGGGACCTCCCAAAGGTGTCACCTCTTGTTACCATCATCTTTTGGGGGTTAGGATTCCAATGTATGAATTTGGGGGGAACACAAACATGCAGATCATAGCATCTTCTGTTCTTAGTTCCTCTTTTCACTACCCTTGGCCCCCCACAAGACTAAAGAGATACCCTAGCAGACCCATTCCTTTTGCTTTCTGTTCATTAAGGGGAATTGGATTGATAAACTATTCCGTGGGGCTCCAGAGACAAGAAATAGAGAAAGGAAATAATAGAAGGGTAAATTACAGTTCACTGTAAAGGCAAAGGAATGCATCTAGCAGGGTGGTTGACAGCTCAAGTAGAAAGGCCTGTTTGGAACCCCAGCTCTGCCACAGTTAGAAGCTGTGTGACCTGAGTTAAGTCACTTCACCTCTCTGGGCTTGGGTTTTCTCATCTGTAAAATAAGATCATCATATTGTTGTGAGGATTAAATCAAGTGTTATTTGTGACAGCTATATAGTGTAGCACAAAGACCTAAGTATCTAGCACATGTCTAATTAATAACAATGGCTAAGGTCAGAAAAATAGTTACCTATGAATGGATTCGACTACCTTGTAAGGTAATGAGGGTCCTGCAACTAGAAGGATTCAAGTAAAGGAAAAGTTGCTTCCACTTAGGTTTGTAGGAAAGTTTCTGCATCCATGAAGAAGCTGGCTGGCATGAACCTTGACCCCAGTTCCTGGGGTGGTGGTGGGCGGGGGGCGGGGCTTCTGAGACGAAGGAAGACAGGCAGGCATCTGGTTAGGGTTAGGGTTACAGGCAGGCATCTGGTTTTGGGCCCAGAACCTGATGTGTGCCACCAAACCCGCCCACTGGACCCCACTTGGCCCCTGGAGGCTATTTTTACTCCTCTCCTCTTACAGATCTGTTTTGTTAATCTCCTTATATTCGCTGTTTTGACTTCCCAGCCAGCTTGCTAATCAGTTTGCCTGCCTGACTCACAGGGTTTGCATTTGTCACTGAGACTTAAACACACACTTGTTTTGATTTCTTTTTGTAAAATTAGAAGCGTTTGATGTAATGACTGTACCTATAGACACAGCTGGTAAAGTGAGAATAATGCTCAAGTTTGCACAGTTTAAACACAATGTAGACAATAATTAGAAATGCTATCTTTAGATGTTTAGGATAAGCTTTTTCTCAGAATTGCAGTGAATTTTTTCCGAGTGGGGCTTTTCAGTGCGTATATATACAGAAATACTAAAAACGTAAGAAAATAGAGCAAATCAGTGAGTGCTTTGGTCAACTTGAAAGACGGCAGGAAATAAACCAACTGATTTTAGATCTGGCATTTTTGACTGAATGCATAAAATCTTTACATTCTCCATAATTTTCACGACTGCCATATGATCTAATAATTTTAGGTGACAGATTGCAACCGATAATGTTGTTACAATATTCTAGAAGGAACACTCAGCCTATATTGTTGGCCTGCAGCGAGGGTAGAGAGGGAAAAAGGTGCAAATAAAGATTATCTTTATCTTTATAAAGATAAAGATAATCATCTATATCAGGAAAATTACTACATGTTTATTTCAGGTGACAAAAAAAAGATATAGTTATATTACATGATAATCGTAGAAACCAATAACACAGGGTCTGCAAATGAATAGAGGTTACTTCTTTCTTTAAACTACAAGATAGCAGCTGGTTTGTTTTTTTTAAAGCCAATTGTTTTAAATTTAATAGGCTATCACTGGCCTCAGCTAAGATCCAAAATATATTCCTGGGCTCACATAGATTCCAGAAAGTCGAACTTGTCAGTGTTGTACAAACTTTCCCTATTAAAAAAAGTCCCATTCAGTCGAGAGGTGATATGGAACGTAAGGCAGCGCATCTGTATCTATCACTTTAAATTGCCTTCATGCTGTATCAACTTGCTTTGTTTTGTTTTTGTGAGCAATCGTAATAGCGAGAGACAGGCCCTTCTTATTTTTTCTGCTTCTCATTTCTAATTAGATTCACTACTGAGCTCTCTATTGCATCTCTCATTTTCACATTTTTCTCTGTTCAGAAAGACATCTGGAAAAAAAGGAATATATTAAAGTAGTGAGCTAAGGGGAATCTTTTGGCTTCTTGACATCCTAACTGAGCCGTGTCATGGTACCCTCAGTATTTATTAAGGAGGGAGATTTTTCCAAATGGAGGCTTCCAGAATGAAAGCAAAGGGCAGAAGGAGAAGGTGCTCAAAGAGAGGACTTTTTTTTTTTTTTTAAGATTTTGTTTATTTATTTGAGAGAGAGAGAGACAGAGACGGAATGAGCAGGGGCAGAGGGAGAGGGAGAAGCAGACTCCGCGGAGCAGGGAGCCCGATGTGGGGCTCAATCCCAGGACCCCGGGATCACGACCTGAGCTGAAGGCAGATGCTTAACAGACTGAGCCATCCAGGCGCCCCAATAGAGGACTTTTTCAAAGAGAAGTAGGATACCAAGCCATCCAAAGGGCTGCAGCAAAGCGATGGAGCCAGGAGAGGCCCCATATTTTGGAGGAGAAGCACACCAAGAGGGGTGAAGGCATGCTGTAATTTTAAGGAAACAAGGAAGATAACACCAATGAGCAGGGAGCTGGTGTTTGAAATTCCTTAAAGAAGAGGCTGAACCTTTTATGTCACATGGTGAGTAGGGGTGTAAATGCCCCAGTGGGACTAACACATCCAAAGATTCACCCCAACAGGTGAATGACTGATGGCAGAACCCTTTTCTAGAATTCCCGTCGTGATGGTGGCGTGTGTTGGGGATTGAGGGCACAAGAGGCGCAATGACGGGAAAATGCATTTCGTTTAAGATTGCCGAGTGGGAGGAGGCTCCAGCCGGGATTGAGCTGAATGCCACCAGGAGCCTCCTAGCTAGAGAGGCTTCTGGAATAGCTGTGTGAGGTGAAGAAGACAGAGGGGGGTGGGGGTGAGGGTGGGGGAGGAAGGTGGGCAGAAGAGGCATGGAAAGAGGAGTTAGGGATGAGAAATGCCTGGAATAAAAAAGCCAATCCATTTCTAGGGGCCTTAATTAAAAGAACGACACACGCTCATATGTAAAAATCCACACCTAAGGGCTCTCAGGTACAGAGCGGTCACAAGAAAGGCAGGATGTGCAAACAAGCTTTCATTAAGAGACCTGTCGGCTCTGTTTCATTTATCCAGGCTGCTCTGCATTCTGCTGGCAACTGAGCTGGAAAAATAATGGAAGGACAGACACACTCGAAGAGGCGAACAAAGGTGGGAACGTCCCAGCTACAAAACAGAACAGATGATAAAGCAGCCAAGGGAGAGCGGAGATGAGATGACATTCTTCTTAACAAAAAACAGCCACTGTCCCGCCCCCCAGCTCCAGACTCATGAGTAACGAAATATTCTGGCTTTTTAAGGGAAGAAAATGAAACAAAATCAGATGTGGGGTTCAGAGACAATGCTGCTGGTGGCTTATTTAAATCTATTCTCAACTTTCCTCTACTGCTCGATTTTGTTTTGCTGTTCACCCCTTTAGAGTCTGCATGTCCAGGGACGGGCCCTCCCCAGTTCACTTGGTGATCCTGATGAGTCCAAGCCCTTCTCAGTTAATTCCATCTCCCTCGCTAGGGGTTGGTTTAGACATAGGCTTGCGATAATTCTGACCAATGAACTGTGACAAGAACTAGGTTTCTTGCTCTTATGCATGCACGTCCGCACATGCACACACACACACACACACTCATGTGCATGCACACACATGGGGAGAAACTTCCTTCTTGCCTTTGGACACAAATGTGAGAACAGGTGACTGATGCTGGAGCTGTGGCAGCCATCTCGGCAGCTTGAGGGTGTAGCTAACCATGAGGCAGGCAGAGCAGAAAGATGGAAACCCAGATCCTTGATGACTTCTTGAATAAACCAGCCCCAGAATACCCCACTTCTGAAGTTCTCGTTATGCAATATGATTCATTTTCCTACCGTTTAAGTTTCTTAAAGTGTGTGAATCGTAGCAGAGTGTGCTCAGACTGATGCAAGGCTAGCTGGTAGAGCCGGGGAGAGAACGCTGTGCACTTCCACAAGGACTCTCAAAAAGACAAAAGACAGCCATAAGTAATTGCTGAAACTCCCTTTAATGTCTGTGGAACAGAGGAGCCACGTTGGGCTGGAACAGCAGGGGTGGGACAGAGTCACGTGTGTGTATGGGGCATTGTCAAGGTTACTCATGTGACAGGATCAGCTCATTGGCTCCAATTCCATCTAATAACACAAAACCCTCCAGGCAGACTGCATGCACCATTTGGGTTATCACTCCCTCTGACCGCCCCACCCTGAACCCCACACTCTCTGGGACTCACAGTAGTGTCCCTGCCCGTGATGGAATGTGGTGGCGTTTCTTATAAGCGCTGCTTTCCAGAAGGTGATGGAATGGGCCCTAAAGATGTGCACCTGGCCGACTGTGTGTCAAAACCAGTGCTTCCGTGGGGAGAGATTTTTCTTTTCATTATGATTGTATTAAATCTGGCTGTGATTTCCTTTAGTGGCTCTGGCGGGCTATGTAGTAGCGCTGAACATTTGCAGAGAGTTAAGGCCTAGTGCTGCAGGAAAATTATTTCCGTGGCTGCTGGCCTGTGCAGGCTCTGCAGCTGCAGAAGCCACCTCCCTGGAGAGGAAGTCGAGGGGGCGGGTGTGGGGAGCGGGGAGAGGCTGAAGCACAGAAGGATGACTGGGGCATCGGGCCTGATGGGCAAGGGGCACATGGTATGTCCAGATCCCAGCTCCTGGGTCTAGGAGCAACAGTGCACCGACTTGGGCACGCCCCTCTTCCACTATTGGGGTGACCTCCGGTGAGTGGGAAGAAAGCAGCTGGAGGCCCACCCGGGCCCCAAACTGGACCTTCTTGCCTCCACTTCGCTGTCCTTCAGGGTGAGAGCGTGCAAAATCTGACAGAGCTCCTGCTCCAGGAGCAGAGTAACGCCAGAGATGAAATAGGGCAGGGAGGCATCGGGGTGGGCTGGCTACCCCCGTGCGGGGTTCACACCTAGGATCACACACCTGCTCTATCCGCTTGATATTTTGGATGAATTTTCAACTTTCCCACCTCGGGAGCCTCTCTTTTTCCTGCAGGAGAGCCTCTCAAAGGAGTGATTCTGGTTCTCAGGGGTGTTTTGAGCTTTGGGATGTGGTATCAGGCCTTTCTGGGGTGATGAACTGAGTTTCGCTCAAAGAAAGGTCTATCGTTTGATGGGCCTTCCATTTTCTGCAGTTCCAGATGTCACCCAGAAGAGCTAATTTTATCCCTAAGGAAAGAACCAGGAGGGCTGACGCCCCCTCCTCTCCCAGCCTGGGTTCTTGGTTCCACAGTCCCCCGAAACGGGCTGTAATGAAGTTATTTTGTTTTCCTCTCTCTTGCCACTATTGGGCCATGCGCTCTGCGTCTCGTCTCTAAGATCCGGGTACCTGGCGGCACAGGGGAAGCAGCCTTAATGCCCCGCAGGGGGAGTGAAGGGTTCAAGGTTTCACGTGGCTCAGGAAACTGGATCGGTCCTAAGCGGTTTCCTGCCCCAACTGCTTATCTTGTCCCAAGCCCCACACCCACCGCTCCATGGCCATAAAAACCCTACAGGCAGCACGGGTTGAAGGCAGAGAACCAGCATTCCCAGGCTCTGGCTCTTATCTCAGAAACGAAAAATCAAAATGCCGCTGGAGTCCCCTTCCCCCCACTCTTCTCCCTCCCATCACTCCGGGTCGATTAATCCTTCAGAATTACAGGCTGGAAAGCTCAGCTCTAGCAGTCAGCAAACGGGTCTCCACAGGGGCTGTGGATTTCAAACCGGAAACCCCACCTTCTGAGCCCGCTTAAGCCCCTCTCCACCTGCCAGTCAGTGGCATGACAGACAGTGCCATGGGCAGGGTGCCAAGAACACCCATGCTGGGAGGTCCCCCTGGACCCTGACATGATGGAGCGGAGCCGCGAGCCCTCTGGACCCATTATGCTCAATTACACCTTTCTCTCCAGCCGCCTAACCATTACAAAGACGGGGACCTGATTAAAAACCCCATCCGTTTGAAACTCTTCCCATAATTTTGATCGACAACATTAAATGCTAATAGAAAAACATCTTATCTCTAATAAAACCAACGCTGACAGAAAGACGGATGCCGAAAACCAGCCATATGGTGGACCGAATCTGTGCCCGGCCGTGTTCACAGTAGCGTGTCTCCGGCAGAAAGAGATGACACCGGGAAGCTTGAGGACCCGCATTTAATAAATCAAACTGTGTTGGCATCATCAGAATATTCACAGTTTGCCACAGGACCTGGGTCTCTTCTCACTTGCAGGCTTTGAAGTGTGTTAGGAGAAAGAAGCTTCCCAGCGCTGTTCTGATGCTTAAGTCGTTACTGTCCCCTGCGCCTTAGACGTGTCACCGTGCGGATCCCCTTCCCCTTCAGGTTTTCAAGGCGCTCCCCGTGCCGCCACCCTCTGGGGTCTCCTTGCCGTCCTCCGGGGTGGAGGTTTTGGCTGCCGCCTGGCTGGACTCAAAAGAACCCGGGCAAGATTTGGGGGCCTCCCCCTTGGAGGCCAGGCCTGGCGGGGCTGTCCCCATCTCGTGCCTCCGAGCCTCCCTGGGACTTGCTCTTTGGACCCCTTCTGGTTCGGCCTCTGTCAGTCTCATTCTTTCCCCTCCAAGCCTGTCCATTCCTTCCTCCTCAGACGCTACCCGCAGTGATGAAGGATGAAAGGGTTTGCACCGTTTCCCGTGGTTGTGATTTGCCGCGGAGTGGACAGCGGGCCCTCCAGCATCCTCCGGGGCTGTCAACGCCTCGGTGGCTGCCTGGCTTCCACCTCGTTCTGGCTTCTGGACCTCCCCTGAAACAGACCCGGGACAGCATCAGACCTCTGGCAGGAGGTCAGCCCTCGCTGCCTCTCTCCTCCCAACCTCAGGCCCATGTCACCAGGGCTCGGAGGCGGAAAGTGCCGCTGCAGGGGATCACGGGACCCACGTCAACAAAGAAAGCAGCCACCCTGGTGACTGCCGTGTCATTCATGGAGGGAAAGGGAGCCTGCGGCCAAGGTCATCACCCATCCCTTCCGGGCGCCTGGTTGTCTCCTGCTTCCCGCTCTGTGCTTCCTCGTGCCCATCAAGCATCTACATTGAGGACAAAGGTTCTGTAGATTCTGCGGCTCAGGAAAGACTGTGGCCTTTAGTCATGAAAAGGGGTGCTGGTGGCCTTCCAGGTGGGGAAGAGAAGAACAGTGTGGGAGGGATTTAGTGTCCCCCATCCTCCCACTCATTCTCCAACAGCACCTCATTCTTCGATGCACACTGCTGATGTTTCCTCAGCTCCCCACCCCTCCTAACTACTTTGGTCTGCCCAAACCTCTTCTCTAAACATCATTTTCGATCTCGACTGGAGGGGGATGGGAGAGAACGGGGTCCTGAGAACTGGCGTCTAGCCCCATTTTCCTACTTATTCATTACTTTGCGATCAGGAGAACCTGTCTGGCCTCCTTTCCTCAGACACAAAACAAGGGGCAGGACTCTCTGATGTCCCTTCCAGACCTAAGCACCTGTGGCCGTGCAGGACAGAGACACGCTTGGGGAGCAACCTCCCAGCATCCAGTCCTGTGCATTCAACGCCAGACTCTGAGGTTCCCAGAAGTCAAGATGTTCTTAGCCTGCAAGCCAAACAGTGGTGACATGCATGGAAGCACCTCACAGGGCTGATTTCAGGGGCCAGGGCTCTGGGGGACACGTCCTGGTACCCCCAGTGGGACAGAGTAGAGTCCCACCACCATCAGGCTGGCATCAGACACATGCGGATGGCTTCAGGCTGACAGCTGGGACTTGGGGAAGTGGAGGGAGAACTCAGGACGATTAGAAGAAGCTGACCTGTTCTGACCATGCATTTTCCCACTTAGGACTTTCTGCCAGAGCCTAGCTGCTTGTGGGATATATTTTAATTCCTTTCACTTAGGTCTCTGACAGGGTCCTACCCGATCTGCTCCTGTTTCAGCCCCAGCCTCATTTCCTGTGGTTGTCTCATGTCTGTGTGTCCTTCTGTCCATTCTGTGCTATCTTTTGGTCTCTGCAGGCACCTGTGGATTCTCCCTCTCTAAAATTGAATCATAGCAGCTAACGCTTTTTAGGTGCTTTTCTGGGCTGGGCTCGGTGCTCAGCATTTTACCTGCTGATCTTATTCTAAAATGCAAGCGGGGGCCTCGCCTGACTTGTTCACAGTGCTTGGCGCATTCTACGGATTCAAGAATGTTTATAAAAAGTTCCTCACTTTCCTTTTTTTCTTTTGATGGGAGCATAACGTACATAAAAGTGCGCCGACCGTTACGTCTACAACTCACTGAATTTCACACCATGTACACACCCATGGAACCAGCAGCCAGGACGAGAAGCAAAATAACCAACCCCCTATAGACACCTCCCAGTCTATCTACTCCCCTCGCCCCTTCCTAGTCACTTTCCTGCCAAGAGTGACCACTAGCCTACTTCAGACACCAAGGATGAGTTTTGCCTGGTCCTTGGTGTTCCTATACCAGAGTCGTATTGTTTATGCTGGTTTGTGTCTGTATTGTTTTGTGTGTATGAGATTGATCCATGTTACAGTCTGTAGAGTGGGTTCATTTGAAGGTGTCACAACAAATATTTAAGTATGGAATGAAAACAGGCAATTCACAAGGAAATACAAATGGATGGCAAACATGAGAAACGATGACTTCACTCTAACTAAAGATATCTAAATTGCAAAGAGATGCATTTTTTCATCTACCAGACTGGCAAAAATGAAAAGGTTTGATAAAGCTCAGTTTGGCTGAGGATGTGGGGAAACAGGTATAATCATACATTTCTTAAGAGAATACAAATGAGCAAAACTCTTTGACAGGGTATTTAGGCAACAATCCCAAATACATTTACCCTTTGACTCAGTATTTTCAGGATTAGGAATCTATCTATGGATATTAGCCCACATATTTCAAGATGTATGCACCTAGATGCTCACTATGACATTGTTTTTTAAAAAAGATTATTTATTTGAGAGAGAGGGAGAGAGAGACTGTGTGAGTGGAAGGAGGTGCAGAGGGAGAGAATCTTCAAGCAGACTCATGAAGGAGGAGCTCCACATGGGGCTCAATCTCACGACCCATGAGATCATGACCTGAGCCAAAACCAAGAGTCGGATGCTTAACTGACTAAGCCACCTAGGTGCCCCATGACATTGTTTTTTATAGCAGAAACCTGGAGAGAATCTGAGTGCTCATCAACAGGGGATTCTGTATATACTTGCTGAGCCGTAAAAATGTTTTTGGCAGCATACACTAAAACTTGTAATTCTGTAGGGAGCAAGTTGAGGGTCAGGGCAGAAAACAAGGATGGAGAAAGGCTTTAAATTTAACTTTATACCTTTCTGTGTCATTTACATTTTCTTTTCTTTTTATTTATTTATTTTTTAAGTAGGAGCCCAACTTGGGGCTTGAACTCAAGACCCTGAGATCAAGACCTGAGCTGAGATCAAGAGTTGGACGTCAAACGTACTGAGCCACACAGGTGCCCCCTCTGTGTCATTTACATTTTAATCACCTGCTTATATTACTAGTTTAAAAAGGTAAGATATGCAACTTCCAAGATTTTGTCACCAATTAACATCTCGTCTTTCCTTTTTTGCACTAAATTGTAAACCTAAGAGCCTATATCCATTGCTTCCAGTTCCCAGTGCTGATTCACAACTCAGATCCTTCAGTCTGCCTTGTATCCTCCCTACCAGTGAGCAAGCTTTTGTCACCACATCCAACGCCCCTTTCTCAGTCCCCTCCTGCCTCCTCTGTAGCAGATTTCTTTCTTTTTTTTTTTTTGAAGATTTTATTTATTTATTTGACGCACAGAGAGAGAGAGCACAAGCAGGGGGAGTGGCAGGCAGAGGGAGAAGGAGAAGCAGGCTCCCCGCGGAGCAGGGAGCCCAATGTGGGGATCGATCCCAGGACCCTGGGATCATGACCTGAGCCAAAGGCAGACGCCTAACCGACTGAGCCACCTGGGCACCCCTCCTCTGTAGCATGTTTCTGATGCCACATCCTCCTCTCAAGCTGTTTCTCCCTTTGGTTTCCAAAACACTGTGTTCTTCTGTTTCTCCTCCAATCTTGTTTGGTGAGCATGCTGTATTAGTTTCCCATAGCTGCTGTAACAAGTTACCACAAATTCAGTAGCTTAAAAGAACACATTTTTTTTCTCTTATAGCTGTGGAGGTCAGAAATCCAACATGGCTTTCACTGGGCCAGAACCAAAGCCACACGGCCTTGGAGGCTATAGGGAAAGATCTGTTTTCTGCCTCTTGCAGCTTCTGGCGGCTGCCGGCACTCCTTGGCTTGCAACAGCATCCCCCCAGTATCTGCCTCGGTGGTCACACTGCCTTCTCTTTTCTGTGTGTGGCAAATCTCCTTCTGCCTCCCTCTTACAAGGAGACACGTGCTTCTACTGAGGACTCACATGGATAATCCAGAATAATCTCTCCATCTCAAAAGTGGGTAAATCAATCACACCTGTAAGTCCTTTTGCCCACTGAAGGTAACATTTACAGGTTCCAGGACTTAGGATCTGGAATCTTTGGGGGCCACTCTTCAGCCTACTCTGCATGCCTCCTAGTTTCCTTTGTCTATCCCAAATCTCCTTCTGGTCCCTCCGATTCCCACCCCCACCCCCAACTATGTGCCATGCGTTTCCCTGGTTTTCATTCACTCTCACTCACTGGCCAGCTCATGATCTTAATTCCTGACCATGAGTACAGCTCCCAAATCTATATGCATGGCTCTGACCCCTTTCTGTCAGACATACACACCCAGGTTTCTAGCTGCCAACTGGATTCCCCACCTGGATGATCTGGAATTCCCCTCGCCCCCAAACCTCCCCCGGTAGATGTGTTCGTGCCTGCCGTATCAGTACCGTTCATGGTAATATGGGCTTCACACCCTGAAGCCATCCACATTAGTGTCCTTCCCTTTTCTATACCCATCAACCGCCAAGTGCTACGTATGGCCTTCAGGGCTATGAACCGAACTATCCTCTCCCCCACCCAAATTCATATTTAAAGCCCTAATCCTCAATATGATGGTATTAGGAGGTGGGGCCTTTGGGAGGTGATTCAGCTTAAATGTGGTCATGAGGATGAAGGCCCCATGATGGGATTAGTGCCCTTTAAGAAGAGAAAGAGACACCAGAGTTCTTGTCTCTCCCTCCCTCTCTCCCTCTCCCTCTCTCTCTCCCTCTCCCTCTCTGTCTCTGTCTGTCTGTCTGTCTCTCTGCCATTGAGGACACAGCAAGAAAGTGGATGTCTGCAAGTCAGGAAGAGAGGATCCTCACTAGACACTGAACTTGCCAGCACCTTGGTCTTGGACTTCCCAGCTTCTAGAACTGTGGGAAATAAGCATTTGTTGTTCAAGACACTTCCCTGATAGTATTTTGTTATAGAAGCCTCAGCTGACTAAAACACTCATAGTTTCTTGCATCTGCCTCTTCCTCTCCTTTTCCAAGGCAGACCTTCTGCAGTCACGGCTTGATTTCTAAGGCTTCCCTATATAAATCACTAGGTGCATTTCCCAAAATTTCAGCTGAATTTGACTTAACATCACCTCAGCCAATGAACAGGTAAGCGTTCAGAAAACAAGGGCAAACCACTCCTGATAGTTCATAAACCCAGCCCCTGGCAGGCGATAGCTACGTGGTGACTATTAATAAGATTTATATGAATTTTTGAGGATTATTTATATCATTTAGAAAGACTGAGTATTCAAAAGTGCATACATCTAACTACATGTAGCCTAAAAAGTCGATAAGATCTAAAAAGTTTGAATTAAAATGCAGCCTAGAATTTCTGCAACATGTAACAATATTACTCTATGTGCGTTCCATTTTAACTGTGAGATGGTGCATAAAGGTATTTGTTAATAAGAATAGTATGTGGGGGTGCCTGGGTGGCTCAGTTGGCTAAACATCTGCCTTTAGCTCAGGGTCATGATCCTGGAGTCCCGGGATCGAGCCCCACATCTGGCTCCCTGTTCTGTGTGGAGCCTGCTTCTCCCTCTCCCTCTGCTCTTCCCCCTGCTTCTTGTCTCTCTCTCACATAAATAAATAAAATGCTGAAGAAAGAGAAAAGTATATTAAAAGTATGTTTTGAACATCTATTTATTTAAATAACTGCATGTGATTTTGAGGCTTTATTAACCTAATCAAGCATTTACAAGGGCTGAACCCTGGTAAAAACTCTGAGAAACTCCAGAAGCCATGAAATATTAGTGAGTTTAGATGCACCAGAAGTCTGATATGAGACTGAGATGAAGGGGATGCAGGAAGAGATGGTGGTAGATAGAAGAGATGGATGTGATGCTTGGCACACTGGAATCACGGGGCGGGGCGGGGGGGTGGCAACTCAACCTGGACCACTGTCCCCACACCCCAGGCCCCATACCTCTGGTTCTTCTGGTTCAAATCTGCTTCCCACATTCAAAAAAAAGCCATTTCTTTCTCTTTAGCCTTTCTGATGTTCACAGACAAAGTCCCAGGGGCAGAAGTTCGACCAAATCTACTTTATACTTTCTAAAGCCTGTATGTAGTTACGGACAGCTATGTATTACTGTCCTAAGAACTCAAAGACCTCGGGAAGTACTGTACCTGAAAATGAGGCCATGACTTGTCCTTACGGTGAAATTCATGAATATGTAAATGAAGGAATGATGCAAGCCTTGATTTTTGAGAAAATAACTATTCAGATCTGTTTTGGCCTGGATAATGTAACGTTCATACCGAACAGGTTTCTTTGCTCCTAGTCTCCCCCTGCTCTAATCCAGATGGCTTGGAGAGGGACCTTGCCTCGAGTTTTGCTACTCAAGGTGGGGTCCGTGGAGAGCGGTGGCACCATTGCCTGGGAGCTTGTTGGATGTGTAGGATCTCAGGTCTTGCCCCACACCTACTGGTTCAGAGCCTGCGTTTTAACAAGATTCCAGGCGATTTGGGCGCACATGACAGTGTAGAAAGCACTGAGAGCTTTAATACAAATCTGACTATGCCTTTCCCCAGCTATCAACCCTTCTAAGGCTGCTACTGTCTCAGGGACATAACCTAAGCTCTTGGCCTGACATTCAAGGCCTTCGATGACTCAACCTCCATCTACCTTTCCACCTGACATCCCAACTCTTGCCCTCATATCCCTACACCCCAGCCACACCTAACCCTTCATGGCAGCCCAGTCCTGCCCTCTGAGCCTTTGCTTAGGTGGATGATGCTGCCATGGCCATGGTTCCTGTATGTATCCAGATGGCCAGCTTTAACAGTCAGCGCGACCTCCATCTCCACTACAAAGCCTGTTTGATGAAATCTGGACAGAAAGTAATCTCCACAGTGCCCTAATCTCCACAAAGCTGTGTCTAGACCCCCAAGGGAACTTTGTACTTTCTACTTTTTTACACTTAAGTTGTTACTTATGTATAGTTAGCTTATAAAAATCACCTGAAGTATAAAATCTTACCCGATAAACCTTACCCATGTTCTATAGTGGGGATTCAATAAATAGCTTATTAAATGCTTGGATCTATGGGCATACATATGAATACATGAACAAATGAGTATATTAGTACATATATGTAAATGCCTTGCATCAAAAAACGAAAGCAATCCTCGAATTTATGGTATTCGTTCTAAGTTGTATTCAGGTTGCTACCCTAAAAGTTCTTAAAAGGGCACTTCCGGAAAAAAAGACTTCTAACTCACACGAACATTTAGCTACATCTGAGGTAGCTCAGGGCAGCAATAACATCATTTTCATACTAACAAAAGAAAATTTTTATTGTAGTTGTACAAGTTGAGCAAGTTTCCAGCACAGGGCAAGAAGCTTTATTCAAAAGGAGTAAATTATGGTCTTTTCTGCAGTTAAATTTTTCACCAACATGAGATGAATAAACTCCTTCTGGAAATTACTCTTATGAAATTACTTCTTCCAGGACACTTAATAGTATATTCTGGTGCCCCTGAAAAATTAATTAACCTTACCTGTAACAACCTAACCCCTAAACCATTTGCAGTGTTTTTACTGTAGGTCAGGTTAATCTTCTCTACCTTAATTTACATCTAAGTGAGGGTGGTCTAAATTACACTGGGGCCTTTTGGTCGCTGGTACTTTGCCTTGTGCCATTTCTTTAGATGACATTCTGCTCATGTCCAAATGCATGGATCTTTTTTAAAATGGCAAGCCTCTGAGATTACCAGGGAGAACTTTGCAACCTTTTTTGGGGGGCAGGGGGAGGAGAGAACACTGCTGCCATCCTTAGAGGTCAAAACACAGCAGCAAGCGGGGGATGGGCAAGGCTGTAGTTCTATTGTTTGGTCCTATCAGGGATGTATTTTTTTCTGAGAAAGTCTGGATGTTAAGAGCCTCGGGACCATAAAGATATTGGGACCAGGCTCCACCTGGGATTAGATTATGGGTCATCAGCAAGATTTATCAATCCTCTCCTCCCTTTTGTTATCCAAAAGATATCTAAAAAGTATACTCCAGTCCTTATCAGCAGACAAAGAAAAGTTACTGAAAATGTCACAACTGTTGATCTGTAGACCTAGGGCCTCTGCTACTTGCTGGGGGAACAAAACTCTTCCTGTACCTCTGTGATTCTGGAATGTTAGCTCTTCAGCTGTGAGAGTTTTCCTTTTCCTTTGAGAACAGACACAGAGCATTGCCATTTCCATAAAATAAGGATTTTTGAGCTCAGCATGGGAAAATATTATTAGAAAATAATAGTAATTATTCTGTGCCGCTTTACAAAACAGAATTAGTATCATTAATGCGTATTAATAACAAAACACATATCAATAATGATGAGGCAATCAACTGATACAAACGCATTTATGACACAAATAGTATGGAAAGAAGAAATATTTTCTCGAAAAGATGAAGAAAAAGTAGCTCTTTGTAGAAAGAGTGTTAGGCTCCTAAAAATGTGTCACCCTCCCACACTGGCCCAAAGGGGACGTTCGTCTTCTTTTGTTAACTGATCTCTGATGGGCTTTGTCCTTCAAAGTGTGAGCTTCTTTCAGTTGGAATTAATCAGAGATGCAGCGGTGATGAGACCATCCCAGCCGCTGCCAGCCACTACATAAATGCTTCCTTGTTCCCACCCGCACTGGCGAAGGACAGAGTTGGAACAATGAGAGCTAATGATGGAACTCTGGAAGCTATCATTTCGAATCAGGCCATTACTTATGCTACCCTTGTGAAAATCAAGCCAGGCTCATGTTCCATTTCAGCTCAGGGGGCCCTGGGCCCACGCAGGGGCTAAACAAGCTCAGAGCAGACAGAAGGCTTCGGGTCCCCACGTGGACACTGGATGCTGGCACGGGATGACCATTGGCCAAGGCATGTTCCAGACTGCGTGGTGGGCCATGGCGTGTTACAGGCCAGGCTTGCAAAGAGCCACATGCTGCTGGCTGGAAAGATCCAGGCTTGCCTTCTGGCCAGTGTGAAACCCACCTGAGTCAGGCGCTCTCTCTAAGAATTCTCCCTGCATATGCTTGGGGATCCCCTCTGTTGAAATCCCAGACCTGTCCTATTCCTACCATTCTATGTACTACTGTGAGGAATTGAGACAAACTTCAAAACATAGCTGTACAGATGCATAAGTGAGCCTTGCTGAGGCCAGCTCAGATCAGCAGAACTGCTCGTCGGATCCCAAGACTCATGATAAATAATGCACAGTGGTTGCTTTTAGTTCTAAGTTTTGGGGCGGTTTGTTACACAATGGTAGCAAGTGATTTAACTAGTTAGTACAGTTTGATACAAGCACAGTTGTTATGTCAGATAATCATCAGGTTAGAAAGCGGGTAGGTCAGGTTGCAGGGTAGCGATTTTAAGTGGGAGACAGTTGGGAGCCACTAGAGATTTCTGAGCAGGGTACACACATATTGGAGAGTAGTGCTCCAGAAGCTTTATCCTATAGCAGCAGGGGGAAGATGGGAATGAAGTAGGGAGAGTTTAGAAGACAGGAAATACGGCACCAAGCCGTGCCGAGGAAGTAAAGAGGGTTGAGCTAAAGCCAGAGGGGGTGGGAATGGAGGTGTGAGAAACTCTGAAGGAAGAGTGGCCACAGAGCAGATATGGATGAGGAAGGAAAGTTGACAGTGGTCGATGATGACTCCAGGTAGCTGGGTAGCTGAGAGAGTGACAAAAAAAGGGAAGCAGCATGGAGAACTGGTGATGTCATACTTGAGAAGTCCACAGAATATTTAGGTAGTAAAGTTTGCACTTTGGGAAATAAGGGACTGTAGCTCTGCAGATGGCATCCAGTGGGAGAAAAATATTTCAAGAATATTTTCATAGAGGTGATGGTTGCAGGTGTGACTCAGAGCAATGGAGGATGGAGAGAAAATACAGAAATCAAGGAAACAATCTTGGCACCTGCATGCTGGGCATATTAGTTACCCACTGCTGGGCCACAAGTTACCTCAAAACTTAGCAGCTGGAGACTCAGGAGCCTGGGAGCAGTTTATCTGGGTGGTTCTCACTAGTGGTCACTCATGAAATTGTCATCAAAATGTTAACTAGCACAGCTGTCATCTGGAGGCTTGACCGGGGCTGGAGAATCTGCTTCCAAGATGGTGCACCCAGATGGCTGGTGGCTAGAAGGCTTCAGTTCCAGACCACATGAACAACATGTGGGACTGCTTGGGTATCCTCAAGACATGGCAGCTGGCTTCCTCCAGAGAGAATGACCCAAGACAGAGAGAGCAAGGAAGATCCCATATATCTTTTCTGACCTAGCCTAGGAAGTCACATACTATCACTTGTGCTGTATTCTATTAGTCACACAGATGAACCCTGATACAGTGTGGAGAGGAATATACAAGGGTATGAATACCAGGAAGTGGGGATCATTTGGGGCCATACTGGAAGCTGGCAATCACACTGGGGGGTAGAAAAAGAAGACAGACAAAACTTAGAAAGGTGAGGGATAGTTTAGCTGGGGAAACAAGACTGTCACATGGGAAGACAGATGCCTCTCATACTTGCGGGCTCTTCTGGCACCTAAATGGGCCAGTGATCTCCTTCAAAACACTCTGCCTCCAGAAAGTGTGCCTGGTAGAGGAGAAGCTTTTATTCTCCTTTCAACTAACTCCCAGACCACTTCCCCTGTGCCTGGCAATGTGTTGAGATCTCCCCAAAGTTGGCACCATCATCTCGCCAGTTTATAGGTAAGGAAACAGGCAGAAGTTACTAGTCCAAAATCTCAGAGCCAACACAATGTGGGGGTGGACTATGAGCCTGAGCTGTTCAAATCCTGAGCCCTTTCTCTTAACCTCTATGTCACTGTGCTGAGTACAGAGGCCTGCACTCTTCTGCTGGAAGCCCCAAACAACACAAACCCATATAAGCAACAAGAGGAAATGCGAGGGATGACCCCACAGTGCCCCAGAAGCTACAGGAAGGAGCTGAAGTCCACTGAGCCCTGCCTCCGTTCCAGGCACAGGTCAGGCAGAGACAAAGAAATCAAGGCGTGCTTACCATCCTCAGAATTTGCTTTGTTCTCAGTGGGCTGCTCGATGAACTTCAGCAGTGGGGATCTTGATCTCTGTATGGTGGGAAGAGCAGGGTCACTGAACAGTATGGTGTCCTTGCCCCCTGTCATGGAAAAGGGGAACATGGACATATTATGTCACCAGTGGAGTTGTGGTTATGTTCGCCCCACACAATGGACTGGCTGTTTGGGTGAACAAGGCACTTTCTTTAATCATAGGTAACGCTACAGAAGGGCAATGGCCAGCCGGCCCTTTCTGTAGTGTGAGGGCCAGGCAGTGAGGTCCAGGGCCAGTCTGTGAGTCTGCTCAGGACATGGCCGCCCACAAATGCCACCATGAAGGAGCAGCCTGGTATGTTGGCCAAAAACCAAATGGCTTTGATCTGGGTGAGAAGAGAACAGGCATAACCACAGCAGAGGGCTGAGGAGTGCCAGCTCTGGAGCCAAACTACAGGGTTTGTGTTCTGGACTCCGTCCCTTGCTAGCTGGCTGACCTCAGGCAAGTCACTCAGCCACAGAGCCCTCGTCTGTAAAATGAGGAAGAAGAACAGCACCTACCTCATTGGGCGGTGGTGATGAAATGAACGGATTCATGTAAAGCCCTTAAGCATTTCACTAGCACTCAATAAATGTCATATACTGAAATTATCACCTTACGGTGTAGACAGCACTGCCATATGCTACCTTTGATTTAATTCAATGTGGTCATTTAGACTGAGTAACGACTCTGTCATAAGGCGGGTAGTCTCAGATCCCCCAAATTGTCATGGCTAAACTTTCACTTAGAACATATAGTCCCCTACCAGCCAAACCCTTGTATCCATTTGTATGAACTCCCCCAGTGGATGGAGAGGTTGAGGGAAAGAAGACCCTCACCGCTCTATTGTGGAGGCCATGGCAAGTTCTGGAAGTCAGGAACAGGAAGTATGGCTCTGAAATGTGAGCATCGTGACCACAGACACATGGACACAGAACATGTGGACATAAAGGGAATGCTGCCCAGCGGTCAGGAGAGCACAACAAGGAGGATTTGACCCCAAACTTCTGTCCACAAGGGCTTGGGATTCCCTCGGTGGGAATCGCAGTGCCCAAAATGAAAACCCCAGGGCTGTGGGCCGAGCCTATGCTCCAGCCTTAGCCGTCTAACTCTGAGCAAGACCTCTTCTAAAGCCAAGCCCCTAATCTTTCTGGGGCTCAGATCAGGGGCCCCAAAACTCTGTGATTTTACTCGGTTTCAGGTTCAGTGGACACAGAATGGTATTTCTGTAAAGATGTTCCCACCTTTAGAGAACCAGGTGAACCTTGGGACTGTACCTCTGAGCCCTCAGTTTGTTCCCAGTACTGTCTTCCCATTAGGGAGCTTCATTTCCAAGACTGTAGGAGAGAGTTTGGCATATGGTAGGTGCTTAATAAAGAGCCGGTATGTATCTGAATACATGGGTAATGGATTCTTGGGACTGCTGATGTCATGGTGGGCACAGGTGCTCGCTGCTGCCTCCAGCAGATGGGATATGTTGTTAGCAGCAATCAGCACTCTGGGTTCGGCTGAGGAGCATCCCAGAAGAACAGAAATCTGATAGGAGCCTACCTGAAAGCTCTCCACCAGCACGGCTATTGTCTCACGTGCAAGAAAAAAAATCCAAATCTTCAGGGACACAGTCTGGAGAAGTGTCCCAAAGAGAACTGTAGATCTACAGGTTGGGATATTGTTAAGAGGCTCTCAGAAAAAAAGAAACACAATCGGGTCTCCTTTTGTACTGTAAAGATACAATCTGGAAACACTGCGAGGGATTAATGGTTCCTCTGAACCCAGAGCAGACACCTCAGCGTGGACTTCTTTTGTTTCTCTCGATCAAGACAACAGCTACTGTCCTCAAGTCAAGAGAGACTGCATTTCTTGAGCCATCTTTCTCTACAGGTAGACCAGTTGTTCTTGCAGGAAGAGGCACACTCTGCCCCTTTGTGTCCCAACCAGCCTTTCAAGTCCCCTGTGCTCTGGTGGCTGAAGAATCAGAATTACAGGCAGAGCGGGGAGCTGGCCTCAGCCGAGGGACTAAGGTGGCCTGAGGGAAGCCCTCAGCCCCTCCTGTCACAAGGGATTCTCTAGGGTGCAAGGTGTCCCTGGTCCTCTCCAGCCTCAGAGCATCATCCTTTCCATCGTAGCTCCGCAAAAACACTGGAGCCAGCCCTGAGAAACCTCTCCCAGAGTCTGAGCAACAAGCATTAGCGAAGGAAACCGAAGCCACGACTCGTCCATGGCCAATCAAGGTGGAGGTTGGAGAGAGGCTGAACACTTCCTGAAATTCCTACCTGGAGAGATCATGCCCTAATCTGAAGGTAAAATGGCAAGATTTGGTCATTCTTGCAAAGTGTTTGTTGAAGGATTCAAAGACCTCCTTGGAAGCCTGTCCTGTTGTTTCTAAGTCTCGATTCCATCTACGATGATGAATGTGAGCTCTAATCTGATAATCGGCTGTCTCATTGTTTCATTCTGGTGCCTTGGCCTGCAGGAAGAGGGGTGGGGGAGGTGACCCACAAAGAGTCAAGTGGCAGCTGGTGTGGAAGGCCACACAGGCCCCTCTGCTTGACAGGCATGTGAGTGTCTGGAAACCTTCCTTATTCCCAAGTAATTTCAAAATGCACATTTTCTTCCTCAGGCTGATGCTTCGAGTGGAGAAGAGAGAATTAAATGAAAAACTCAAAGAGCCCGATTCTGCTCTTGTCAGGTTTTTTTTCTAGCTTTCAGCATTTCTTTTTAGAGCAGAAGCACATCCAGGAAACCGCCCCACAGAGCCCCCAGGCACCACTCTCCCTGCAGAGGCCAGCAAAGGGCTGCGGGACTGAGGCTGGTGGGAGGGGGGGTGTCATTCCCTTCTGGGGGACCAGGTCAGTTGCGCCCCCCCATTTTCTTGCAGGAGCCCCATGCCTTCCCACCTCTTGGGAACCAATGAAACAGTTTGGAATATGCTCTGCTATCCAGATGATTTCTCCACGTGGACTGTGGCATTTGTCAGACTTGCCTACTTTCCAGCAAGATCACAAATTTTCCCCAACTCTGTTGAACAACACGGAGAACTACATATTTGTTGGCTGAGAGAGTGAGGAGGGAGGGAGATGAGACTCAAAGAATACTCATTGCATGCTCAAAGTCCAACAGCAGTTCTGTCTCAGAGTAAGGCAGAATTCACCACTGCCATTCGGAGTCTCAGAGAAGACTGTTCTGGCTTCTGAGTCCTTCTCCAGTCCCCAGCTGATCTAACTGCCCCTTCCCCTCAATTCCTCTCTTCTCTGAACTACAACTCCCCAGCATGGGTGGAAACACCTGAGTTCTAATACCAGCCTCTGTGTCCCTTCAGTATCCTCTCATTTCCTAAACCTTTGTTTTTTCCATCTGAAATGAGGGGATTAGACTAGATCAGGAAAGGGGAAATGTTTTCTCTCACATGTCAAGTCTAACCAGGAGGGGGCTTCCTGGAAAGCCAGGGTGGATACCTGTTCTGAGGGCCATATGTGAGGGCAGCATGCAAAAGCCATGTGATTGATTAGTAATGTCTGCCACTGGCATGGGAATGGGTGTTTTGTAATATACACCAAGTATTCGCCATCCTTGAATTCTTTGCTCTTAACTCTCCTTCCAGGTCTGACATTTGATGACTCTTCATGTTCGTCACTTATACCCCAACACCTTTATCACTCGGCACTTAATCATATATCATTTTGTGTTTTTTTCTCACTGTTAGATGTGTATGCATCTTGCTTCCCTAATGGGACTATGGATTCTTGGAGGGGGCACGACTAGAATGCCTGATAGAGAACTGAATTCACAAAGTTGATGCTCAAAAAGGTATGAACACACTGATGGACTGATTTACTGAAGAAGACACTGATCCTTTCAGATGCTAGTAAGTAAGAGAGAGCTAGCAACTCTCTGACTACTGGGACTCAGTCCCCACCAGGGGGCCAAAACACTGACATGGCTTCTACCTAGGGAGAGGAAAAAAGTGGAAGAGAGAGAGGAAGAGGTGGAGAAGAAGAAAGGATGAGAAGGAGGTGGAGGTACAGGAAGGGGAGGTAGGGAAGGAGGAAGGAGGAAGAGAACATACTGCCCCTTGCTCCACTATTCGGTAGGTTAAATGGCGACCACAAAACAATGAGCGGATGGAAGGGGCTGATTGAATTGATGCTGCAAGAGGCCCTTCCCTTACTATTTCTCACTGCGGTTTAAAAACGATCACACGGAGATGCCTCGTTGTGACATCCTTCACAACTGCAGCAAAGCAATCCTCTTTCCCTTACATCAACCGTATCAGATCTGGGGAGTCCCCCCTGTTTTCCCTGTACTCCCACTCTGTGTCTGTGTGGAGGCCAGATACTAGAACAAACATGGCCATGGCATAAAATCCATCTAGCCAGGTCCCTCAAAGCTCATTTTACCATTTAATATTTGCTTGGTACTAATTGAATTCTCTATTTCAAAGGACTGTTCTAATCAGAAAAGTGCAATGATACATACAGAATGCATTTCTATTTATTTACATGATATTAATGCACTGCTGATAATAGCCACAAACACAGATATTTTAAATAGAACATACTCCCGAATCCTACTGAAACATTGTAGCTCAGGCCTTCAGGCAGCAATAAGAAGGAAAGAAAGAATTGTTAATGCATAATAGCCATTCCAGCCCAGACCAAACAACACCAGAGAAAATTCTCAGCGTTCCTTTACTTATTCAACTTTCATCTTTTTTACATAAATTGTAGAAATAAAACATCATGAAATTTCACTAAGTCATTTGGAGGAAAAAAAAAACCAAACATCAAAACTCCAGTCTATGCACAGAAATAGCAATCTGACTGCACAAATAAACGATAAATTTGCCTGACTGTGCTGAAATTCAATGCAATAAAAGAAAGACCTTCAAAGAAGATAAGGTTTTAACTGCATCAAAAGGTTCCTGTGCAAAATGGATCATTCAAATCCCCAGAATGGCACTTGCCACTAATTAGTTCTGTTAGGTCTTTTGACATCAAGTTCAAGGAATCTCTGCTAAAACTTCCAATTTATGAAACGCACTTGTAGGCAACCGAAGGCAGCTATTCAGGTTACATTAAAAAAACGTGTTGTTGTCCATGTCCCTGTGGCAATTTTCATTTCTCGAACATTACAGGGCAGCAACTGATACGATTTAAGGGTAGAGGAGGCTGGTTTGTGCAGAAAGGTTAAGTAACTAAAAATATATGTAAATGTTGCTCTCAGGGAAAGAGGAGGGGGTGGAAAATGATAAATACAAGTTTCTGGAGAGTGTAAAGAAAAGGGGAATAGCTGATGGGGGTCTCACGAAGGGGTATTTTACCAAGACAAACAGGATAAATATAGCTAATTAAAGTGAAACATCAGAGTTTTCCTCACACCGTGTACAATTGTGGGGGAAAAAAAATCTCCAAAGGAAATTTTGATTTTCAAGCTGCGTAAAATGGGACAGGGAGGGGCGCCTGGGTGGCTCAGTCACTGAGTGTCTGCCTTCGGCTCGGGTCATGATCCTGGGGTCCTGGGATCGAGCCCCGCGACAGGCTCCCTGCTCCGTGGGGGGCCTGCTTCTCCCTCTCCCACTACCCCCCTGCTTGTGTTCCCTCTCTCGCTGTCTCTCTGTCAAATAAATAAATAAAGTCTTTTAAAAAAAAAAGGGACAGGGGAAGAGAGGAGAAGAAGTTTCTTATACTCATTTTTATATTCATTTTTGGGAATGATAATTAAATAGAACAAATTTTTGTCAGTATATTTATTTTTAGGTATCATTCATTTTTTTAGGAATGATAATTAAATAGAACAAATTTTTGTCAGTTCTTATATTCATTTTTAGGATTGAGGAGTAAATTGAACAAATCTTTGTACATTCTTATATTCATTTTTAAGGATGATAATTAAAATGAACAAAACTTTATAAGATACCTACGGGTAAAAAACAATGAAACAATTTACTATATTCACAAAGGTGAAAAATAAAGCATACACAGACACATATAATGACAATTTCTGAGCTTAGGCTAGCAAAACTTCATAGTTCCACAGATGGGAACGTGCATATTTATAGGAGTTTTTCTGATTTCCTCAAAATTGATGGCTTCTGTTTAAAGCACTTGTAGATTTTTCAACAATGATCTTCAAATAAAAGGATATTTAGAAAGTAGAATCTTCTTTGCAAAATAGGTGAGGGCTGCCTTTTTAAAAAAAGGAAAATAACTTTCATGAAGTTCTGCTTACCTGGAAGACTCCACAAACCAGAAACTTCCAGAGTTCTTAATTTTTTCTCCAGTTCAGCCACCCGATTCCCTAGGATTCTGGAAAATGGGAGAAAATGACAACAGACAAATTAATGAGCATCTCATCAGCTCTTGGAGCTGTGAGCAAGCTACTTGGGGGATACCCCCTAGAGTGCCCTGATAGAAAATGTTTTGAGATTTAAAGTATATGCAGAAAACATACTGTGTGTGCATGTGCAAAGAATATATATGTATAATATATAATATATTATACACACACACTCTATTGAACATACATATGAAAATATACAGTGAATGATTAAAAAAATATTAAATGTTGCCATTTAAGTGAGTCCTCTCCCAAAAAGGAAAGGAAGCTAAACAATTATTCCATCATTGCCCAAACATCTTACACAATTTCTATTTGGGAATTGCTCATTGCTGAAGATAATCATTCATTTTGAACGCCCTTAGTAGTATTGCACCTGATTCTCTGAGGATGTATCTGAGTTCTGGAAACCACCAAGTCTAACCGGTTAAGATGGGTGAACATGCGTGGTAAAGTTGCTTTGAGTCAATAAAATAGTAAGATCTGCCTTCTTCGACCTAACCTATGTCTTACTGATATCCATATCCCTGACACCTAGCAGAATGCCCGGTTGATGGTAGGTGTTCAATAAACATATTTGATTAAAGAAAATGCTTTCCTTCTTTCAAGGCTTGCAATTATCTATGGCCAGAATGAAGAAATAGGCCTTTCAAAAGAACTTCCAGCAATTGCAGAGTCTCTAGAAGAATTATATTGCTTTCCAAGGTGACCATTCTGACCCACTGGGACATAATTTCTGGAACGTGTATCTGAAAAGATTATAATGTTTACTTGGGAGCCAAACTTTGTCTGTATGCATGGGAAGACATAAACGTGGGCATGTATTTCCCCTCTTCCACTCTACACAAAATTAAACATAGTTGGGAAGTGATTTCATAGTCATCTCAAACTTGAATCACTCTCCATTGGCCTGGAAATGGAAAAACCAGTCTTTATATTATTTGGGGGATTTTCTTGGTGCTGTCATGCTAAAATGACACGGAAATCACCTTAATAGCAAAGTTTTGATTCCTTTCAGCAGGAGAAATCAGAATGCTAGAATTGTTCTCCTACCTCTCTTTATATTCCAGAGATAGCTGCGCACACCCACATACATAGAGGCATGAATATGTATAAATCTGCACATATATATGGCTTTGGATTCATCCTTATTTTACCTGAATTGACTTGCAGCTTCTTAATTAATATTCCCTTTGAGCTTCCAGAAAACTCTGACATTACTACATGTGGTTTTCCTCACCTAGGTACTTGGAGCTTTTCTTCTTTTCCTTAAGTCTTAAATTCTGCATAGTCTTTATCAATTACTTTCAGTTGCCACCCTATTTGTTGGGTCTATTCTACTTTCATGTCCCTGACCCTTCAATAAACACCATTCTTCGTAATCTCGCTTTCAATATTTTGCTCAGACCTTCTGATCCGAGCTCCCTTTTCACCAGCTGATGGGTTTGAGATGCAATCACAGCAGAGTTCAAGTTGATGCCTGTTTCTTAACGAGATCAGATCATCTGTGTGTGGCTGCCTCTTGGAAACAAAAGATAAGGCTTAACTCTTCTGTGCATGCCGAAGGATGCCATCAGAGCAACGTTCAAAGGCGTGCTGCAGAGACATTTGGTTGCTTTTTTTTTTTTTTTTTTTTTTTTTTTTTACCCCCTGATGTTCCCGGATAACAGAGCCTTGTCTCCCAGAAATGGACTGCGGTGAATTTGCTAGTGTCCCATACTTTGAGGGACCCTGCCTGTTTGTCATCAGTGACTGCTCTCTTTGGCCTGATTCAGGCATCTGATACAGAGCTGGAGGTAATAAAATGGGTCCAATGGGAATTGTGCTAGGAGTGATAGTAGCCATAACATTATCCAGAACAGCAGTAACGACACAACCGCTAACATGA
Organism: Mirounga leonina; assembly: GCF_011800145.1. Lineage (NCBI taxonomy): Eukaryota > Metazoa > Chordata > Mammalia > Carnivora > Phocidae > Mirounga > Mirounga leonina. The sequence continues at coordinate 61,682,634 of NW_023270323.1, read as the reverse complement.
ACAGCGAAACTAATCTTTCCTGAGTCCTGGCTATGAGTCAGAGCTCATGCTGAGTACCTAGTGAGTTTACATGATCTCATTTGACCTGACAAAAACCCTGCAGTGTATGTTGTATTATTATCCTTTTACAAATGTGGACCCCAAGGAACAGAGAGGTTAAGCAACATGCCCAAGGGCACACAGTTTATCTCCAAGCTGTGTCTTTTGCTGACCCCCGGTGCTCTCATCCAGCCCACTCTACTCCTCCCATTGGGAAACACAGGCATGGAAATTAGTTAACTTGACCAGAACCACAAGCAGGACTCAGCTGGTGATGACTCTGGATCTGAACCTACAACTCCGTTTGCTGCCAAAGTGCACGCTCTTAACCAACACCTCACAATGGCACTTTAAAACAAGCATTCGTGTGTCTGGAGCAAGAACTCTTTAAAAACTGTTCATAATTGAAGTGTGGATGCAACTGGGTGACCTATATGATAGGACCCAAGATTCTTTAAATGACAAAAAGACTCTTCCTGATGGGCTTCATGCTGAACAAATATGGCAGGTGGTCCACAGAACGTGGGGTGGTGCAGCCCAGGGAGAGAGGACAGTAGGCATTGAGGAAGGCAGTAAACATAGGAACAGGGTCCGCTGAATTCAGTATGACCAATTCAGCACACAATTATTGAGGCTATAGGGGATAATGAAGAGAAGCAGCCTGTGTCCCTGTAATTTTTTTTTTAAAGATTATTTATTTATTTATTTATTTGACAGAGAGAGAGAGAGCACAAGTAGGCAGAGAGGCAGGCAGAGGGAGAGGGAGAAGCAGACTCTCCACTGAGCAGGGAGCCCGATGTGGGGCTCTATCCCAGGACCCTGGGATCATGACCTGAGCTGAAGGCAGCTGCTTAACCGACTGAGCCACCCAGGCGCCCCTGTGTCCCTGCATTTGAGGGACTTTTAAAAGTCTGGTAGGAGGACAGATGTGGATATACAGACACACACAGACACATATGTACAGAGCCTGTCAAAGGTTTGAATAATATCTCTCAATCGCCTGTTCTCTAGCAGGTATTACTCTAAGCACTGAACAGATAGTATCTCCTTTACCCCTTGCAACAACTGATGAGGGAGTCTTTAATATGCTTAGTTTGTGGATGAGGGAACAGAGATTCAGAGAGGTCAACTAACTGGCCCAGGGCAACACAGCTGCTAAGTGGAGGGTCCGGAACCAAAACATAGGCCTGAAAGTATACAAGTACTTCAGCAGAACCGTAGAGTGGAAGTGAGACAAATGAGAGATGAATCCAGAGTGGTTTTTAAGGACCCAGATCATGAATGCTCTTATTGCCCTATTGAGACTGGTGAGACTTTTACACATTGGCAACAGTGAGATATTGGAAGGTTTTAATGAGCGAAGCAGCATGATGACGTTTAAGAAAAGTATTCTTGATGTGGAGTGGAGAATGGATGGGAATGAGTATGAGTAGAAGCAGAAAGACCAGTCAGAAGGGTAATGTCCAAGTCAGGGATGGTGGTGGCCCCAACAAGCCAAGGGCGGGGCGTATGTGGGAAGTCAACTGAATGGAGTAATAATACCAAGGTGAGGAATTTGAGGTGCCCACGGGATATCCATGGAGACAGCTGGCCGCGTGGGAGAAGGAAAGTCTGGGAATGCAGAGATAGGCATGGAGGCTGGGGAGTAAGTCTGCTCACCAGCAGAGTGTGAGAAGTCAGAAGAACAGGACCCTTGAGTACCACTTGTCTAAGGCAAGAAAGGACTAGAGAGGCACAGCTGGACAGGGAAGAGGAGAGCCAGGCCACATGGGGCTGGGAAGCCAAGGGGAGAGAAGACCCAGGAGGGATGGCTGGGGTTAATATTGTCTTATTCTAGAAGGTGGTCACATTGGATGAAAAAGTCCACCTACAAGACATGCCTGACCCTTGAGAGAGATGTTTCAGGAACAGTGGAAGGGGTGAAACCAAAGAATCCAAGCGACAGGGTTGGGAGAAGCAGACTCGGGGCAACCATAAGCAGGGAATACGGATGACTCTTCAAGAAGTTTAGCAGAGAATCGAAGGAGACAGCTAGGGCAGTAGCTTGAGGCATAAACAGGTTTGAGAGAGGATTTTTTTTTTTTTTTTTGGTAGGAGGGGGCAGATTTTACAATCAGGTTTTTATTTAGCTACAGTTTGCTTTAAGAGGGATTTTAGCATATGTCTACCTAGCAGTCTAGGAAAATCCTCAAGATGTCAGGCCTCCAGATAGATTTTCAGTAGTAGTTTCTGATAGTAACAACGTCAGAGGGGATCTGAAAAGACAGACCTGACTCGGGAGGTGGCCATCACTGTGTGTCCCCTCCTATTCCCCAGACAACACGGGAGCAGAAATCCCTGAGTGAGGGTCCTTGGGGAGAGCCTGGTCCTCAAGATGTGACTGGCTCTACCCTGTCCCCACCTCCACCCCGGGTGGCCTTCTTTTGACTCTTTCCTCTGGTCCATGACAGTTCATGCTGCTCCCAGTATCTTGAACTTCCAAGCTATTTACCACTGGCCGGGGGCGGGGGTGGGGGGGGAGAGCAGTAAACAGTGTTAGCATGGCAGGAAGGGCAGTGAAAGGCCAGTATATCTTCATGTACCCCCACCAGCACCCTACCACCAGCAAAGTGTTGACTGGAAAACTAAATGGGGCGTTCAGTAAAACAAGATTTCAACACCTGTCTCTTCTTTTTTTTTTTTTTAAAGATTTTATTTATTTATTTATTAGAGAGCGAGCGAGAGAGAAACAACATGAGAGGGGAGAGGGTCAGAGGGAGAAGCAGGCTCCCTGCTGAGCTGGGAGCCCGATGTGGGACTCGATCCCAGGACTCTGGGATCATGACCTGAGCCGAAGGTAGTTGCTCAACCAACTGAGCCACCCAGGCGCCCCAACACCTGTCTCTTCTATTACTGCTTTGCTACCTGTTGGTAAGTCACAGGAAGCTCATCTCTTCTTTAGCAATAGTCAGACAACTGCCAACTCTTTGGCAATGAGTACCTCAAGCAAAATGCCCAGTACTTGAAAATTCTCTCAAAAAATAAAGTCCTATGTGGATTCATCAGTTCTTCAAGATGGCTCCCATTGGGCCCTCTCAAGGGGAGGGGGGTGTCAGGCGGCGGAAAGCCTGTAGGGGGAGCACAGGCTTACAGAACAGAATACCTTTATTCTCATTTAATAATGCTCCACCAACACAAAACTACTGTATTATTTTAGCTACAAAAGGCTAAGTTGAGGGGGATCACAGTAAGCAGACCGAATTCAGATTCTATTCCTAGCCCCCACTCCATTTGTTGTATAGTTTTTTTTTACATGCCCCCAAATAAAACATTTATTGAAAGTATGAAACCGAAGACCTTCTAAGTTTTAAAAATGGCACATTAGGTACATTATGTACTGATATGAAGCAATCTTTAAGATCTATTGTTATGGTGGTAAAAAGCAAGGTGCAGAACAGTGAAAAAAAAAACCCTCTTTTTGGTGAATACTTGCTATCATTTGTAAGAAGAAAGAAAGAAAGAAAGAGAGAAAAGACTGTATTTATACAAGTATACATGAGTATTTATATGTGTCTGTGGAAATGTGTTATATGTTTCTTGGAAAGGGATACATAAGAAATAAGAAATAGTGGTTACTTCCAGGAAGGAGAATTGGGTGTCTGAGAGATAGTAGTAGTTTAGAGACACATTGATGTTTAACCTTTAAAAATTTGAACCATGAGATGGTACAAAATTATTAAATAATAGTTACAAAGGACAAGGTGCTTTAAAACAAAATTAAGCTTGAAAAAACAAAAACAAACAAAGAAACCAAAATTAAACCTAGCAAAAGATGTCTGTTTCTCAACGAGGGTGAGAGCCCATCATGGAGCCTGGGGGCGTGCTGGTTGCAGTAAGGTTACGGTAGGAATGTGCTAGAAAATCAACGTGTCCTGAGAGGCGGGAGCCTCAGCCTGACGGCCTGGGGTTACTGAGTTCGGCAGGCAGCAGGTCTCTGCTCTAATGGTCCCGCTTTTTCCTGAAATCCATATTACACTATATGTTAACTAACTAGAATTTAAATAAAAACTTGCAACAAACAAAAAAAGAAAAGTCAGCTGTTTAGTGGAGGCTTGTGATGTGATCAGAACTGTAGCTGGCGGGGGTTGAGAGAGTGTGGGGGTTGGCGGTGGAGGAGGGCCTGGGGGTCTGCAGTTGGAGGATCGATGGGAGGGCCTTCCCAAGGAAGAGGCGATAGTCTGGTGGGAACAAAGCAGAGAGGGCAGCTAGGAGATGTACACTGAAGTCCCATGACGAGGACCTGACCTATATATTGAATCCATGAAAACTGTAAAGAGTATTAAGAGAACAAGAAAAAAGAGTAGAAGATGATTCCATCATCCATTCATTAAATAACCATAAGCACCTACTGTGGGCCCAGCACTGTCCTCTGTACTGGGAGAGAACAGCAATTCTAATGGACAAACGTTCTGGCCTTGGGACAGCTTCAACCTGCAAGATGTGGAGGTTTGTTGAACCTGAGTATCAGGATGGTGGGCAGAGCCCATTAAATATTCTTCAAGTCATGCCTGAATTATGGCTGCATAATATTCCATCTTATGGATTTACTATAATCTTAATCAGCCTCCAGCTTAAAAACATTGGGGAAGAGTGCCTGGGTGGCTTAGTTGGTTAAGCGTCTGACTCTTGATTTCGGCTCAGGTCATGATCTCAGGTTGTGAGATCAAGGCCCGCATCAGGCTCTATGCTCAGCACAGAGTCTGCTTGAGACGCTCTCCCTCTCCCTCTGCACTCGTACATTCTCCCCCTCTCAAAATAAAATAAAACAAAATAAAATATAAATAAAAACATTTGGGTTGTTTCTGTTTTCTCCCCCTCCTACAAATGAATCCATGGTGAACACCTTATATATGAATCTGAGGACATCATACCGATTTTTTTCTTTAGGATAAATTTCTAGATGCAGACCATGTGGGTCAAAGGGCAGCAGCATTTTCCAGGGTCTTAAAAGGTACTAAGGAGTGGGTGGCCCAGAGCCTAGATTCCTTGAATGTGAAGAGCTGAAGGGATATGGGGGAAACCATCAGCCTCGCAGTTGGAAATGTGGGTCCTGCTCTGGATGACGAGGTGGGGACAAGAGTTCTGAGAAGAGCCTGCAGAGAGTGAGAGGCAACGATGGGGGGTGGGGATGGAGCCCCCCAGGTAGGGTAAGGAGAGAAGGCCTGGTGGAGACCTGGGAGGGAAGCGAGGGACATGTAGGGAATCGAGGGGATGAGGAGAAAGTCAGAGGAATCCAAGGAGATGAGTGCAAGATGGGAATTGGGATGCAGAGAAATTAGAAAAGAAACAGACTAAGAAAGTGGGGTTTGGGGGTATTGGAGACCCTCAAAGGAAGACTGCTGTGAAAAATCTGGGAAGAGGTCTCGGGAGGTGTTGAAGCCAAGGTGGTCTTTCTTTCCTGCATATGGCATCCCCTGGGGCTGGTTCAGATCCAGAACCGTGATGTTCCCTCCAGAAAATCCCCCTGAATCTGCATTTCAAAACCAGTGTCTCTGAGTGATTCTGACATGGGTGCCCCCCAGAACACACATTGAGGGGGTTGCTGTTGAAGAAGTAAAGGCGGCCTTCTTGTTCACAAAGACGCTGGATGAATGGAATTCGGGGGAGCTGCAGAGAAAAGGCTTTGGGGGTTCAGGGAGCTCCGTGTGGTTTCTGGATGAAGAGGCAGAAGCCGGGGCGGGGTGAGGGGGGTTAGGAGTGGAACAGGTGGGAAGAGTTGCTCACAGGGGAGCGAGGCCCAGAGGAGGGAAGATGGTGTGGACCAACAGGGATGGTGGGCCGGTGTGTTTCCCAGAGCCAGGAGGGGGAGGGTGGAAGGCACTGGTTCCAGGGGAGGGTAAGTCATAGGGTTCCTGGTGAGGAGCATCTATTTTCTCAGTAAAAGAGCAGCTGAGGTTACCTGCTGAGAACAGACTAGGGTTTTTAGAAGACCTGAGAAGGTTTGAAAGAGCCCCAGCGGTGCTTTACTGGGAGTCAGTGAGGACAAAGAAGGCTCATGCGGAACACTACCGGCTGGATAAAATAGACCTCGTACCTATTCTGGGGAGATTTCCATTTCCTCTCCCTCCCCTGAGAAGTATCTGCATTTTAGCACCTGACTGTTTCATTCCTTGGTTAAGATTTATTTTAAAAGAATTTTAAAAACTTCTTCTGTCAATAAATGACTCTTGTCATCCTTCTGAGTTTACCCAGACTCCCTCCATCGCTCCCTTCCTTCTTTTATATATATCTTAATCTCCTGCGCGATCTTCCCTTCACTCCCGGCTTCTCTTTTTTCTATTTTGTTTTTACAATACTCTCATTCATTTTCCAGTTGCCTTGCTCCCTGTGCCCCTCCTCCTCACCAGGACCCCAATTCCCTCATCCCTCCCCTCCTTGCTGGAAGCCCAGCTTTTCAGAGCCTGCTCACTTCTTCCACGCCTTCATTTTGGTGCTGCGTGTAGGTTTTATAAGCAGGACCAGCTACATAATTTGGGGGGCCCACCGCAAAATGCAAATGCAGGCCTCCTTGTTCAAAAATGATCAAGAATCTGAAGATGGCAACTGTGGAGTTCCGGACTAAGGGCAGGGCCCTTCCAAGCATGGTCGCTTGCCCTCAAAGCCAGCCTTGTTTGCGACGTCTGTTGCCTTAACTTATTGTTTATTCACCATTCTCTGAACACCTCCAGTTTTGCGTGTGTCTCTGATGGCTACTTTAACTTGATTTTGCCCCACCTAGTCGATATGTTTATAAAAACCAAGGAAGACCTCTATTTTAATTGTTCCGTCCCACCACCTTCTTTGCTTCTCTGGAAGAGTGACATGACACTCCCTTGTAGGCCCAGCTGCCTTGCCTGGCGTTCCTCCTGGTCAGAACCCCTCATTGTCATGCTATAGGTTAAGATGGCACTGAGGAGGTGCCGCCCCTGAAGGAGACCCACAGGAGAGATAGGGTAAGTTCCCCAGGCAATGGTAATGTCAAAATGGTCCATGTCATCTGCATTCCTGAGTGAGGGGCTCAGAGTAAGTGTTCAATACATAATGGCTGGTAGTATTCTCCCCCTCCCCCACCCCGGCAAATGGCTAAGATGCTGTTGTAATGCAGACTCACCTCCCCTCCCCCAAAGGCCTGCAGTCCCACCTGGCTGCCACCAGCCAGCAGCCCACATTTCTCCCGCCCACCACCCACCCAAGGGTCCAGCTACCTACTTGTTGGTCTGCCTTTGGTGCTGGATGACCATGTTTTTCTCGTGGATTGTCTCCAACAGGGCCGTTGCCAGAGATTTCAGATCAGAAATGGACTGTGGAGTAGCTGGGAGACTGCACCCATGATCTTCAGATAACAGATCCTGAACTAGGTGGGATATAAAGTTTACAGCTCAGTCTTAAGTCCTTCTGAAACACTGCAATGCAAACCAATGTCCGTTCTTCCTGGATAATGAAGCTGGGATAGGCTCCCCACTTCTAAATGCTATGATGTTGTATTGAAGAATCTACTTCAGGTGTCAAAATAAAACAAAATAAAATTCAGTGTGAGGGTTGAGCAGAAACAAGGAAGTTCTCATGGACATTTATCACCAGTTTTTTAAAGAGATAATAATCTTTTTCATTTGTCCATTATTTTACCCTTTCGAAACACTTTCATACAAACTCATTTGAGGTCCAAAATTGAAAAAAAAAAAAAAAAACCCACCTGGGGAGTATTATTTATTCCCATTTCATGGACAGGAAAGCAAGGCACTGATTAAAAACATCAGCTAAAGGTCACACAGCCTTGCAAATGGCAATGACTCTGGTCCCGAGCTCCTCGCTCTGTGGCAGAGTTTCCTACGGTGTAGTATGTTCAGTGGGTGGCAAGATCACAGGGACATTATTTAAAATACAAAATATATTTTGTGTCTGCATGTTTTTAGAAACTACAAGTTACCACAAAAAAGACACCACTTGTACTCCTATCAGACAGAAAAAATTAAATCTCTCACTAGATCTTTGAACATCATTTTCTATATGCCTATACATAGATATACAGATTCATACATTTTTCTTCTGAAATGGGAAAAAGCTCAGCTTTCTTCACTTAACCCTATTCCTCATCATAAATATCTCCTAAAACACAAAATGTAAAGGCAGCTTGGGAGCCCATATAGAGATATAGAATAATTTATTTAATTTCTGCTGGAAATTTATGTTACTTCCTATGTTGTTTTTTTTCTTATAACTAATGTAGGAAGAACTTTCCTCAAGCAGTATGTTTTCATACATCGGTAATTATTTCTTGCTGCTCAAAGGGGATGAGTTCAAGGTTTTTCAAAATAAGTTGCCAGAGGGTCATCCAGAAAGGCTGGGTTATCCAGAAGGCCATTGCGGGCTTACGGCATGGCCTTTGAACGTGGCTGGCATTCCCCACATCGGTGATAAGACTGGGTCTCACCATTCAAAGATGTTTAGCTGTCAAGGGTATCCAGAGCTAAACTCACATGGGCTACTTCACATTTCTGTGGAGTATTGTAGTTTTCTATTTAAAAACAATTCTAGGGTATCCTTTTTTTAGTTGAGTGGAAAAACAGAAGTTGCTTGGAAAAGTGCCTTGGTTATTAGGCCGGCTGGAGATTCAGCACATTTTTTTTTCCCCCTAGCCACTCCAGCTTTGATTAAGACTCCTGCATGCTCGTTGCTGGTCTGCGTGGCCGACAACCCGAAAGTGGGCCAGGCGAGCATGTTCAAACCTGAGGCTTACGCTGAGAACTGAATTCCCAAATATTAAGTGTCAGAAGCAAGCTCTCTGCTATTTATTCCCCTGGACTGTTCCTGGAAGATCATTATTTTTCATCAGAATCGACAAGAAGGAGGAACAGAATTGCAATCAATAAAAGCTTCTTTGAAAAAGGCACATGTTCCATGATAAAATGATTTCAGCAGCTGTGAGACTTTTCTATTCTGGTCACAGAGGCCAGAAAAAGGAGAAGCTTGGCGAGGTTGGAACATGGACCCAGGGATGCTAAACTGGTGATCAGAGGAGCGAAAGCACTCTTGAAGGAAGAGCACAGGATCGGGGACCAGATGCGAAGGGGGTCCTGTCATTAGAAAGATAGCTAATGTGGCTGTTCTCAAAGCAGGATCCCAGACAGGCATCAGCAACACCTGGGAACTTTTTAGAAATGCGTATTCTCTGGGGCCCCCCGGACCTACTAAATCAAAAACTGTGTGTGTAGGGGGCAGTAATCTATGTTTTCAAACAAGCTCCCCAGCCAATGCTGATACAGATGAAGGTTTGAGAAGGGCTGTTCTAAGAACCACCTTGGTTTCCCACCCACAAACGGAGATGCAGAGCCCGAGCTCCGGCGTTCTGTAGTCCTAAGCGGTCCCTCCAGAGAACAAACCCTACCTTGCTTTGCAGACAGGACTCCAGTCAGCGCGCTGCTGCTAGATTTACTCTGGCCTTTCGAGTTTTTCCGTCTCTCGAGAGCATTCTAATGCAGCATTGGGAGAAAATACAAATCTCTATCAAAAAAGCCAAAAAAAAAGAAAAAGAAAAATACCTACTTAGAGTAGACGCATCCTCCCATCGGGCACACAAGAATCCTTGGCAAATTCCAAATGCTGACCCAACTTTTAAAATTCCAAGTCCCTACAAAGAGTTATGAAATTTATGGACCTGGTAGAGAGTTTTTTTTTTTTTAAGTTGGTGCCCAGCAGAATGACAGCAATTACCTTCTCCTATATATAAAAGGCACTCAATGCGTATTCATTAAATTAAATCAAATGTGAAAGCAAGAGCTCCATCAAATGTGTGAAGTCACTAGTTATGGAAACCCCTTCTGAATAGACATGAGATGGAGAACAGGTTTCCTTTCATTTGCCGATGCCAAGAGATCGCTATTGGTCTTCAGAAGTCTTCCGTGGCTGGACTGGAAAAAGTCAGGACCGATGAATGATGTCTGCCATGGACACAAGATTAGGAGGTGCACAGGTGCCCACCAAAGTGCCATTCTATCACAGACCCTCACATTACAATTGATATGACTGTGTAGCAGTGCTTGGCACATTGAAGAACGAAGTAAAGGCTGTTAAATGAATGCATACACACATTTTTTAAATGTATGTATTAATTATACAACTTTAAAAGCTGCATTCTTCTGTGGCTCCATGTGTATATATAGACTGGCATAAAGTGTGGCCCCCGCAGCATGGAAAAGGAAGAATAGCATAGAGACTTCGGAGAAGAAAAGCTAACACCAGAAGCCAAGAAAACGAGAAGGTTCTCCCAAGCATCTAGACTGCTGTAAAACTTTACCCTCAGGAAGAGAAATCAATCTATTTTCAAAGCAGAGAAACCCAGGAGATGCTTCTAATTATAACGCTCACAACGAACATCTGCAGAAATAGATATTATCAAACTAATGGGGCTGGAATGAGTCTAAACAACAGTGGGAGAATTTAAACATTCTGTCCTTTCAGTGTGACGTGAACATTCTCGCTCACATTGTGATTTCCCAATCTTGGTTTCTTCTTGTTGCTCGGAAACCATTTTCTTATGGATAATTATGAGACAGATAGCGTCTGATGATGGAACATTTTCTAGAGAAGCCAATAGGATGCCTGATTCTATGTAGACCAAGGCTGTGAAGTGGCCACGTCCAGATCCTGGCAGGCCCCGTGTGCCCTGTCCTGGTGACAGCAACGAAGATGCTCTTGCAAAAGCTATTTTTGTTGTGTTTGTTTGTTGTTTTGGGCTTAATTCCTCCTGGTTACCTCAGTGAAAGCTCTTACTCTACCCAGGAGGGCAGGCGAGCACTCAAATGTCTTTGGCACATAAAAGGGAATTAAAATAGAATGGCATTTAGATGTACAATAGTGAATCATTACCAGCATCATCACGATTCTCTACCTTGTACTTGGCGATGTTTGATTTCAAGAGGTTGACCTCTTCGTGGAGTTGCTTTAATCGCTCTTGAAGGTACCTAGGAAAGAAAACATGCAACTAGGAAGTGTTTGGGAGCAAAATAAAAAACATACACGCAAGTAGGAGAAGAAAAAAAGAAAGCAACCCGACTCCAGAGTCACCGTGTACATACAATGCTTTCTCACCACCAAAAGAGGAGGAGAAAAGTGCATCTTGGTGACCTCTTTTTTTTTTTTTTTTAAAGATTTTATTTATTTGACAGAGAGACAGAGAGCACAAGTAGGCAGAGAGGCAGGCAGAGGGAGTGGGGAACCTGACCATGTGGGGCTCGATCCCAGGACCCTGGGATCATGACCTGAGCCGAAGGCAGACGCTTAATGACTGAGCCACCCAGGCGCCCCTGGTGACCTCTTCTTAAACGGAGCCGATCAAGGTCAAATATGCCCAAATCACAGAAAACCCACTTTAGAACAGCCTTCTGCAGAGATGCCCTAAGGGGTCTCCATACAGTTTTCACATAATTCTCATTAAGATGATTCCACTGGGAAGGCAGGCAGGAAGAGGCGACACCAGACGTAACATTAAATTAGACCACGCACACACACACATACACACACACACACACACGGAAATTTGCCTCAGGGAAAAGAAACAGCTAAGGGAATTTCTCAATTTATTTTCTTATTCTTTCCCCTCTCCTTGACAGCAATACCGAGCAGCTTTCACTGGCTCCCTACCCTTCTTGCCCAGCCGGGGAATGGGGAGGGTAGGGGGAGAGAGAAGGGGGTCGGTGAGGCACACAAGCAGGTGTGTGGTGCTTCTTTTCCGACTTTTACAGCAAATACGTGACATTACTATCACCATTTTGGTGGTGGGACTTTCATTGCAAGGCAAATGTAACTCTGGGCTGCAGAGAACTTGCGGCCAGCGTCCTGCCTGAGTGCGCGTCCGGGCCTGGCCACTTGCCTGTTCTCCATACAGAGGGCATCCACGTCAATGATGCGGTTCTCGTGCCCACCCAGGATGTGGTTTAGCTCCTGGTTGAGCCTCTCCACTTTGTCCTGGTAGGAAGACCGTTCTTCTTTAACGTCCTGAAGCTCATCCACAGAGGCCTGCAGGTCATGCTCCAGGGACTCAATCTGAAACCCAGGAAGTGTCCTTACTTAAGCTGTTCTTCAGACGTCATTTTATGGCCAGAGATGGAGCCTTCTGCTTGGCTGACCGACTCTGACAGAGCTATTCATCCCACCCGCATATGCTATGAAACCACAAGCACCACAGGCTGGGTAAAAGCTTCAGGGAAGGGAGCAAGTCCCTGCCAGACGCCCGTGATGTCGAAGATCGGGCGGGGGCAGCAGCTTGGGGGCAGACCCGATCCCTCCCCAAGTGCAGTGTGCCCCAAAGCAAGAGGCTCGGAGAGGGCAAATCCAGACACTAGCAACAGCAGCCAGGGTCTTGCACGTGCATACCTTCTCCGGCTACTCCAGACCCAGAAATCTTGTTCCGCTCTTCAAAACCAATTAGCGGGAGAAGGAAAAAGAGGTTTAGGCTCTCTTCCCTGTTCCCTAACTAGGGCTCTGTACCCGTTGAGATTTTGCCTAAAAAGCATCACTCAGCACTTCAGGAAACTTGCAAATGAAGGCCAGTTTGTCATGTCTTGTTCCTTTCCTGTCTATCCTGAGTAGGGGGAGGGGGATGTTTCTTGTGTTCAGAGCAGTGGTACCCCAAACTAGGAGGATAGAACTGCTGGAAGCAAGAACCACAAGAGGCCGCTCGGGAAGTAGCAGAGCAGGGAGAACGTAAAAGCATTCAATTCACACCCTCCTTCCGCCTCCACCTGGCATCCCAGGCACCTTGCCCTCTCTGAGAAACAGGGGGCACAGTCCAATGGTACAAACATATCCCCCACTCTTTTTTTTTTAAAGATTTTTTTAAATTTATTTATTCATGAGAGACAGAGAGAGAGAGAGAGAGGCAGAGGGAGAAGCAGGCTCCCAAGGAGCAGGGAGCCCGATCTCGATCCCAGGACCCTGAGATCATGACCTGAACCGAAGGCAGACGCTTAACCATCTGAGCCACCCAGGCACCCCATATCCCCCACTCTTAATAGATGTTAGCAATAACCTGTTCCTTAGCTCTCTCCAGCTGCTGAACCAAGTCTTCACGCTCATGAGCTGCAAAGTGCCGCATGCCAATTTCTTCGTCTCCGAGCCTCTGCTTGGCAATTGTCATCCTCAAGAGCTGCATTTTCCATTAGTAGGAAAAGGGAGAGAGAGAGAGAGAGAGAATGTGTGTGTGTGTTAAAACGAACAGATCCAAACAAAAACCCAAGCATATTAGGCAGAAAGTTTTGGAAGGTAAGACTTTTCAAGAAATACTAAGGAAAGGCACGAGACAAAGAAATGTCTTGTCAATATCATGAATTAAAAAAATTAAATACAATATATATTGTAGTTTGTTTACACATGCATATACCCCTATATGCATGCATACACAGTATAAATCTACCGGGAACGCCGGCCTGGGCATTTGAAGGTGGAGGTCCTTTGTAGTGTTACCACAGTGAAGAAAAAATGCTGCGTCTCTTTTACACTCAGCAAAGATGACAAAATGGTAATGCAATTTTCAGAAGCATCTAGTAAGATGGGCATGCCCTCCCACATCTTAACAATGAGGCTACGTCATCAAGGGCCTTAAAAATGTCTCCACCAAAGATCCAGTAACCCTGCCTCTAACAACCTGGGCTAACAACAATCCCAGATATGCACTAGCTTTAGGAAAAAAGAAAAAGTAGATTGTACTTTCATTTCCAGAAAGAGCTAAACGAAAACGAACGTCTAACGAGAGCGGGCTGGCTAGCAAAGTGTAGTGCAATCAATCAATGGGCTGGTTTGCAGCTGTTGGAAATAAGGGTGATGAACTGTGTAATAACACAGAACATGCTTATGATAGCATGCTAAGCAGGGAACAAAAAGCAGAAGACTTTCATTTGCAGTAAAATTGAAATTATATGAAGAATCTGTGCACAAAGGAAAAAGGACCCAATACACCAAAATTTTTAAATGTGTGTGTTTCGGTGATGGTGAGACCATGTATGTTCTCTGTTCTGTGCTCTAACTTCTAACTTTTCAAATAAGCACACATGACTTTCATAACAGACTTTTATCTATAGGTTTTAAAATGCCTATGGATAAAATTCCAGTCTTCAAAATATAATTTTCCAAAGGATTCCTGCAGAACCGAGAGCTGCCCCAGACTCTGGAGCCTCGCTCCATGTGCAACTCCAAACCTTCGGGTAGGGCCATGGTGGAAACTGTGATCCCCGGAAGATGTGATGGGGCCAGAACAGCCCTTAAGTGCCTAGCTCAGTGCCAAACGGGTGGCCATGAGACTGACTTTTTCAAGCAGGCCCTGCTTCCTGATGCTTCTTCTGAAAAGGTTGTAAGCCTGATTCCCCACCTCCCTGTAGGGTGTGTGAGGATGGGCTTCGTAGACGGAGGATATCCTAGAGACAGATTTTTACGACCCAGCCAGCAATGCCTGCTTGGGGCATGCTCTTCTTCATTCCAACATGGATCTTAAGGGGTTCATGGCCAGCAAAGAAAATGGATTTTCAAGTCTCTAAAGGATTCAGGGGCAGGTGAGAGATAGAAAGTTAAAAGTGAAGGTAGAATATTAACTAGATTGGGACAATAAATACCAGCAATGACCACAGAAAACAACGGTGCCTAAAGAAAAGCAAAGAGCATTTTCAAACGATATCTATTTTGGGTCTTACTTTGAAAACCACTCAACTGAATGTGACCAATATTTATTGTGCACCTACTATGCGCTAAAGCATCGGAGCAGACAATGCTCCAGGCAGCTTGTACAAAGGGCCGGCAGAGGACATGGGATACTCAGGTATACAGACGGCTGGGCTTCCTGGAATCTGAGTACAGTTGATCCTCATTACTCAAGGATCCCGTATGTGTGAATTTACCTACCTGCACATTTATTTGTAATCTCAAAATCAACATTCGTGGCATTTTTGCATCATGGGCAGACATGTGCAGGTAAGTACAAAGCTGCAAACACGTGACTCATCCGACAGGAGCGTTCCCAGCTGAGGTAGAACAACGCAACGCTCTACCTTCTTGTTTCAGTTTTCATACTGCAAACAAGTGTCCCTTTCATGGTCTATTCAGTGCCCTGTTTGTTCATGCTTTTGTCCTTTTTGTTGGTGTTTTGCTGTTTAAAATGCACAGTGCTGAAGGGATGTCTTGTGTTCCTAGGCACACGAAGGTTGTGAGGTGCCTGACGGAGAATATGAGCCAGGTGTGAGTTACAGCGCTACAGGCCCTGAGTTCAATGTTAAAGAATCAACTTTAGGCTAAGTAAGATGGCTTTACACAGAAACACACATAAAAGAAAGTTCTGTGTGAATTGATTAAAAAAAAATATTGTGACCAGAGGCTCAGAGGAACCTAGTCTCGCATTTCCCCTAGGAGCAATGGTTCGGTATTTGCTAATTCGCTGTTCGCAGAGAATTCAGAGAGCAGAGCTCTCGAGAATAATGCGAATCACCTGTACTGGGGGAGATGGAGTTTATGGCAGAACTGGTTAATTCGAATGAAAACATCTTCTACATTACACAATTTCTTAGCTGAGAAACAGCTAAGAACCCCAAGTGGATATGCAGAAAGACAAACAGCTAACCAAATGAGAAACGTTTCTCAGATCAAAGGGTCCAGGAACAAGAGGGCTTGTGCCTTTTTCGGCATGAGGACACAGGAGGCCTTTGACATGGCGTGGAACGGGGGAAGGGGGGGCGCTTCTCTTGCTATGTGAAAACCAGACTGACAGCCTGAACTTGAAGTAATAAAACACTACTGTGGTTTTCCATGCACAGAACGCTTCACTGAACACGTAATTTAGAATCACACAATTATGTTTGTTTAACACCAATTAATTATTAAACATGTTTATTGAGGTCTGACAGCCATATAAGAGAGTCATCTTTTATATGCCCGATGCCTGTTAAGCTTCAATAAATATGTTAACAATCATTTGGTGTTTAATATGCATACAGTATTGCCTATTAAATTGCAGGGCTGGACTGGTTGAAACATTTATTTTTAAAAGTGAGGCCCACACTGGTAATAGCTGGATCAATTAGTTGGTCAAACTCAAGTGCAACCAGCTGAAGGGGCCCAAGGAGGGGGTTGCGGTAGGGATGCAGCGGGAAGAGTTCTCCCGCCTTCCAGGGCGACAGCCTCGCACGCAGGCTCTGCAGTCTGTCTCGGTTGGGGTCTGGGTCCTGGCTCCACAGTCTGCCTGCTGTGCAACTGTACACAGGCCTGACCTTCCCTGAGCTGCAGTATCTTCCACTGAAGCAGGAACAGTATAGCTTCTGGGGGCGGGGGTGGGGGTGGGGGGGTGCAGGGAGGCTCACTGTGTGAACTGAGGAGTGGAGTTGCTTTAAGTGAGCATTTAACTCAAGGGTTCAAATATCCCTGCCTGGCAGAGAGGTGCAGGAAGGTAAAAAGAGGAGGAAGAGAGCCACAGAGAAGAGAGGACGATCGAGCAAAATTTTTTAAGTTGGGTCACTACGCACCCCTGCTTTCAGGGTCCCGGACAGAGGGGTGTGGGAGACTGGCTGCTAATACCTTTAGACACAACCACATTGTTCATATTTATCCATACTACCCGGTTCGGGAACCTAAATGCCACATGCCCTGAACTTTATGGACAATTTAAGGGACCATCATGGGGAACAGTGGCGAGACACGTTTTTGCATCTCACGTGCTGACTTCAGGACCTAATCCTAAGAGAGGATGGGATTTTTCTGCAATACTTAGCACAGCCCCCGGAACACAGAAAGTGTGCACCATCAGCTGCTGTCACGATTACTGTTATGACTGCCATCATTGCCATCCTCCATGTGAGCGTCCCCATACATACACCCGCTGGGGAGGTCCAGTCGTTCTTCCAAGCTGGAGGAAGCAGAGCTCCAGAGCCAACCTTATCTGTAGACCACAGGCAATGATGCTGATGTCCCACCTTGGAAATGGCTATGAAGCAACTGCTCTGGGCACTTAATTCCCCCAAACGGGGCCATCAAAACTCCACGGCCAGCTTCCCTGCGCCAGCCCGAGAAGCGGATCATTGCCCTGCGAGGCGCACGCATGCCACCAATAGATATATTCATTTGCTGATTTAGATGGAAATAAACGTTTATGAATGAATTATGGGTGTGAGTCGTCAGCTTATGGCTGAGGAGCAGCTGCAGCTGGGATGTGGCGGCAGGACGCGTCCACAAAACCATGTGGCCAAATGGCTCTTGGGTGCTCCTCCCCCACCCCATGGATGGAGTCCGACCCCTCTGTGGAGGCCCTGTTCAAACTCTGGTCCTCCTTGGGGGCCCCCAGTCGGAATGACTCACTCCCTTCCACAATCTCTTCTCAAGCTTCACCCCTCGGCCCTCCACATCCTCTCCTCATCTGGTCTTCGCTTGCCTGAACCCCTCTTCCCCTGTCGAAAGTGACAGGTAGCCAGGGGCAGGACCAGCTAGCTGCTATTCGCAGGTGTTACCTGTGTTCAGATCCCGATGCTGCTCATCTTCGTCATGCCACCTTGGCAAGTCATCTAACCTTTTTGGGCCCCAGGTGACATCTGTTTATCTGAAAACGGGGATTGTCTTCATCCACTCAGCCCACTGAAACGGACTGCCACAGACTGGTGGCTTCTGAACAACAAGCCTTTATGTCTCGCAGTTCTAGAGGCTGCGAGTCCTAGATCAAGGTGCTGGGAGGATGTGGTGTCTGCTTCCTGCTTTAGAGATGCCCATCGGCTTGCTGTATCCTCATGTAGTGGAGGAGATGACAGAGATGCCGGGCCTCTTTTATAGGACACCCATTCCATTCATGAGAGCGCCCCCTCCTGACCCAATTGCTTCGCAAAAGCCCCACCTCCTGCTACCATCCCACTGGAGGTTAGGATCTTGTATGTTGAGATCCACATACAAATTTGTGGGGGGACACAAATATTCAGTCTCTAAACATTCCACCCCGGCCCCCTAAAATTCATGTTCTTCTCACATACGTAATATATTCATTCCATCTCGACAGCCCCCAAAGTCTTAACTCAAGCCAGCATTGACTCTAAAGTCCAAAGCCTCACTGAAATAGCATCTAAATCAGATATGGGTGAGACTCCAGTATGATTCGTCCTGAGGAAAACCCCTCCAAGCTGTGAGCCTGTGAAACCAGACGATCTGTGTTCTTCCACAATATAAAGGTGGGACAGGCAGAGGATAGACATTCCCATTCCAAAAGGGAGAAATAGGAAAGAAGAAAGGGGTGACGGGTCCTAGGGAAGTCCAAAACCAAACCAAACAAACAACGTTAAACCTTAAGGCTCAAGAATCATCTTCTCTGGCTCAATGTTCCGCCTTCGTACCCACTAAGGGTGGCAACCTCACCCCCATGACTTGGTAGGACAATCCCACAGTGGCTCTCTACTGGCCCTGCAGGTCCAGGTGGCCCCATCTTTTGTAACCAGGCTGCTGTGACCCCAGGCCCAAGCACACCATGCAGACTGGGTGATCTCAGGTTTGCCTTCATGTCCATTCCTTCATTGTCTTTAAGAACCACCCCTGGCTTCTGTCTGAGCTGGCTGGTCAGTACTTATCTGCTTATCGAATGGTCACCTGGCCATCCCTTGGTGGTCTCATTTGTTCTGCAGTACAGATAGGCTGAGGACTGTCCAAATCTTTACGTTCTGGGTCCTTTTTGCTTAACAATTCCATCTTCAAATCATTTCTCTCTTGTATTTTATAAGCAATCAGGAGAAACCAAGCCATTTCTCAACACTCTACTTAGAGATCTCCTCAGCTAAATATCAAATTTCATTGGTCACAAGTTCTACCCTCCATAAAACAATGGACTCCAACACAATTCAGCCAAGTTCTTGACTACTGCATAATAAGGATGGCCCTCCCCCTAGTTTCCAATACATCCCCAGTTCTTTATGGGGCCTCATCCATGGCCTTCACTGTCCATATTTCTACCAACATCCTCTTCAGGATTACTTCGATATTCTTCAAGAAGATGTAGGCTTTCTTTGCAGCGCTCCTCTTTTCTTCCTGAGCCCTCACCAAAATCGCCCTTGATGGTCCATTCACAGCAATGTAGGCTTTATCTAGCACACACTTCCAAACTCTCCCAGCCCTACCCATTATCCAGTTCCAAATTCACTTCCACATTTGTTATTTGTTCTAGCAGCCTCCCAATTCTCGGGACCAACTCCTGCCTTAGTCTGTTTGGGCTGCTATAACAGGACCCTGGGTGGCTTCTGCTCAACAGAAATGCATTTCTCATAGTTGTGGAGGCGAGGGAATCCAAGCTCAAGGCACTGGCAGATTTCATCTCTGGTGAGTGCCTGCCTCCTCATTCATAGACAACCATCTTGCTGTAACCACACTTGGCAGAAGAGGCAGAAGAGCTCTCTGTGGTCCCTTTTATGAGGACACTAATCCCATTCATGAGGGCTATGCTGTCATGACCTGATCACCTCCCTAAGGCCCAACCATCATTGGGGGTTAGGTGTCAACATATGAATTTTGGGGGGACACCTTCAGTTTGTAATAAGGATAAATGTTATTTTGTAGACAGGACAGCTACATACGGCTGCCCATCCTGTGCACTGCATAATGCCAGCCCTGGTGGGGGGCTGGTCCCTATCCTCACGAAGCGCAGCTACAATGCAATGATCACTGTTGATGTAACTTTCCAAAGAGCTTTAAAAGTGCAATCCCCAGTTACAGTTGGTATGGTTACCGTTCTTAGGCAGAGGCTCTATTTGTCAGGGTCACTGGGAGGATCAGATGAAAGAATTGCTAACAGGAAGTGGATGCTAGCCCTCCCTCACCCCCAGTTCTTGTGTATTGCTGCAAAAAGCCCACCTAGGGAGAGGTCAGCATCAAAAGGCATTTATTAGACATTCATCTGGCGTAGTGCCGTGCCTGCCAACTTAATAAACAAGGCCCTGCCTATCTTTACTTTTCCTGTTGGTTTTCTCCATATGCTCTCCAACTGCCCTCGGACCTTTTGAAATACCCTCGGTAAAATTGGACATAATTGCTTAAAAAGGCTCCAGTGGGCAACTCTATTGTGTAGACCAGAGTCCAAATTCCTAGATCTATAGGACAGTCCAGTTCTAGCTTTAAACAAAAGAATTTGTCACTAAAAAAAACAAGCCAAACCAAAAAAACCAAAAAACAAAAAACAGTTGTTTTCACTGTCTTCCTCCCAAGGCTCTGGAGATCATCACGCACACTCATTAGCGGGTATATCAACGTCTCCCGAGTAACCAGCACCCAATTTGAGTCAAACAATGTGCTAGAAGCTTTCCCGACACATCATATCTTCAGTGGCTTTTCACCGCATTGGAACAAATGCCAGAGTTTTTAGTCAGATTGACGAGGCACAACATGAGGATGTGAGCTGCTCCCCACCTGCCTCCTGACTCCATCTCCAGCCACTTGCCTTTTCTCTGTTCTCTAGCCTGGCTGGCTTCCTTTCAATGCCTCAAACATAAATGCTTATGCCTGCCCCCGGGGTCTTTGCACATCCTCTTGGTCTATCCAGAACCCACTTCCTTCCTGTCTTCAGGTCTCAGATCCAATGTCACCTTCTCTGTGAAGGCTTCCCTGGATACCATGATGAGAGCCCTTCACCCCAAAGTGGCTCTCCCTCATACCACCCGGCCCCACTGTCTTCATCATACTTACCAGAAATGATCTCATCCGTCTCTCGTGCCCTCCCTACCGTCAGCTCCACCACAAGGAACATCCCTTATCACATGCCCTAGAATCCCTTGTACCCACAGTGGTGTCTGGCTAACCGGAGGAGTCCTTAAATGCTTCTTAAACATAGAAGGGCTCTCATTTGATGCTTCCTGTGATTCCGGGAGGCAGACATGGTCATGTCCTTTACAGGAGAGACCCCCCGCCCCAACCCCATAGAAGGCTGACACAGGCTCTGAAGTCAAGACTCTTGCCCTGAGTCCATGCTGAGTTCAGTAAGCCACAGCTCCCCTTCTCTGAAGGCTGCAATCTCTTACCACGTAAAGCGAACACACAGGTGGGTCTTCCCACACCCCAAGCCCTGGCCTCAGTGCTTACACACATGAACGCGGTTAAGCCCAAGGCACCCTGTGAGGCTCTATTGTATCTGTTTTCTGATGAGGTAAAGTAACCTGCCCACATCACAAACCTGGTAGATGGCAGGGCTGGGAGGTCCACCTTGGCAGTCTAGGGTCCTGGAGTTGATGTTCCGCCACCTCTCTCCATAACTACGACAGCTACCACACAGCGTTCCCCCAGTGGAGCGTGTTCTGTGTCAAGTGCTTTGTATAACTTTTCATATTTAATTTTCATAAAAGGTGCACTGGCCTCCCTGTCATGCCTTTATCATTCCAAGCTTGTCCCTGCCTCAGGGCTGTGTACCTTATCCCTCTGTTACTGACCACCTCCCGCTACACGTCCTTCAGGTTTCTTGGCAAAGGGCATGTGAGCAGATACGCCTTCCCTGACCACCCAATATAAATACCGTCCTCATTAAGCCCTGGCTGCACCCCAATGTACTCTAAGTCACGTTTTCACTTAGCATTAAACACCTTCTGACAATTAACATAATAATAAAAAAAAATAAGATAAAAAAAAAAACACCTTCTGACGTATTATACTGTATTTCATCAAATATAAAACTCCAAGGGCGGGGAAGAATGAAGGGGGGGAAATCGGAGAGGTAGACGAACCATGAGAGATGATGGACTCTGAAAAACAAACTGAGGGTTCTAGAGGGGAGGGGGGTGGGAGGATGGGTTGGCCTGGTGATGGGTATTGAGGAGGGCACATTCTGCATGGAGCACTGGGTGTTATGCACAAACAATGAATCATGGAACACTACATCTAAAACTAATGATGTAATGTATGGGGATTAACATAAGATTAAAAAAATAAAAATAAAACTCCAAGGGCGCTTGGGTGACTCAGTCAGTTGAGCGTCTGACTCTTGATTTCAGCTCAGGTCATGATCTCGGGCTCATGGGATCGAGCCCCACGTCAGGCTCTGTGCTATGGAGTCTGCTTGGGATTCTCTCTCTCTGCCCCTTCCCCTGCTCATGCTTTCTCTCTCTAAAATAAATTTTAAAAAATCTTAAACAAAAAAACTCCCCTCAACTTTAAGACCCACCATTATATACCTCTAAAGAGAATAAAAATTGTCCATCGTTAACAACACGATACCACTGATTATATATCAGAGATGTTCAAATGTGAAAACCTGCACCTCAGAATCTGTGAAATAGAATATATTTGTTTAGTTGATTACTGTTCATCTATCCCTACTAGAATGGAAGCCCCATGAAAGCAGGGATTCAGTGTTTACTGCCCCATCCGTAGAGCATATAGTTGGGTCCTCAATAAAGCTCTGTTGAAACGATTTGCACTGAACCATGCACTATAAGGCAAATACAACTGTTATCTCCATTGTACCAAAGATGAGAACAACTGTGACCCAGAGAAGTCAAGCAACTGGCCCAAGATCGCACAGGAAGCCCCTGAATTACCTTCAGTCAGTTCAGTACACATTAACCTCAGAGCCACAGACTTTATAGGGCCCCACCAAGCATTTGTAAGGTGCTTCAATGTCTTTGTACTTGAGTGTGATTTGGATATGGTGTGCTGTAAAAGGAGTCTTGGGCAGCTATCTCTCAGAACCTGTTCTCTATGAATCACTAAACTCTACCTCTGAAACTAATAATACACTAGATGTTAATTAAATTCATTTTAAATTAAAAAAGAGTAAATATTACTTAAGAAAAGTAAAAAAATGAAAAGTAACTACAATGCCTGGTCTATGGGATGGATGTCCAAAACCAGTGGTCTCATGGGCCACCCAAGCTATGTGCTCATAGAAGGCAAGACAGGCTCCAATATGGTCTCTGAGACCCAATGTGTCTAATTCATCTGACAGTAAAACATTAGGGAATACTGATCTACTCTGGCTGCTTGCTGAACTAACTGAGCATTGTCTATGGTTCACAATTAAGATCCCAGTTAGAATAAGATATGCTGGGGCTTGAGCAGGCGAAGGGCCCTTATCACTCATTTTAATTCTTTGTAATTAATTTCTATAATACCCCAAGGTAAGAGCTTTTCACTAGAGTGCTCTCTTCATTTGGGTTTCCTACAGACTGGGACATCTCTCCTTTCCTTTGAAGCATAAAGAGGGAACAGTTTGCAAAGAGCTTTCTGATACCTCATCCAGGACCATTACAAACAGCCACAGCTGAGCACTCTTTTCTTTAAAAAAAAAAAAAAAAACTTTAGTCACCTGCATACTCATTGGTCTGTCTTTATTGGCTAGTGGCTTGACTTAATTGGTTTGCTATCCGAAACCATCCAAAAGTCCCATGTCAATAGAGGTATGTTCACAGAAGAGCTCTATCGTTTCATGGTGACAACGCCAGATAAAACAGAGGTGCTTAAAGACCATCAGCTGGTGTAACATAAAGCTCATTATTAAGGGCAAAACCCCGTGTTTATGCAGTATCGCAAATAGCTACATTTAAATTGGCCAGTGGGGGCCCAGGAAATGCGGATGTGGGACACTGGTAGGAGCCGCTGTCCACCTGAACCTCCTTGCTTTTGAAAAACTTGCGTTGCATTATTGTTCTTCTGGGATAAAGTGCCATAATCTGTCACATGAAGAGAAACAAAAGCAAATGGACAAGAAAACCCAGTTCTGGCTGTCTCAATGGGAACATGAGTTCCTGTTCCTGGCATAATCTGTTAGGTACTTATTCTACAAGGGGCACACAAAATGCAAGGAAGCTTCCAGGAGCTCTGCACCAAAGCAAGCATGCTTGGTGCTGGCAAAGTCTGGGGTGGTTATAAGGAGTGGTGAGTTTGGGGGATCCATCTTCCAGAGGCCAGGCTTCTCACCACAATTTCTGTCTCTATTGGGAGGTACATACCCAGTTCACTGGAAACAGTTGATCAACAGGAAGGAAGACCTGAGCTTCCTGGCAAAAATACTTGCACAAGAGAATTCTAAAGCCAATCTGGCCCCAGGTCATGCTAAGATACCAGCAATATTTACCCTTCATGGAACGGTTACTGGGTGCCAGGCACTACGCTACACCCTTTACAAACACTGAGTATTACACACACACACCCGATCGTTAAATCTCCTTGTCCTGCTTTCTTTTCTTCTCAGCACTAACCCCTGTCTGATGATCTTATATATTTTATTTTCTTATGTCTCCCCAACTAGAATATAAGCTCAATGAGAATGGGTACCTTGTCTTTCTTATTCCTTGGTGTATCCACAGCTCCTAGAACATTAAGCAGTATGTGGCAAGACCCCAACTATGTGTGGATGAATAAATGATAAAACCTGAAAACAATTCTATGTGAGGTATGATTGCTTCCATTTTCAAGATAAGGAAGCTGAGGTCCGGAGAGAAAACTGACTTGCTCAAGGCCATAAAACAACCATGGGCAGAGCTAGACTATAAATCTGGGTCTAACAATTTCTAAAGTTGGACCTCGTGGACTATATTTCTCTATACCACTTGACATTGGCAAGGCTGAAAGCTGGCCTTTCCTGGAGTGCCAATCTTTCCAACTCCCAGCTCACTGCCTTCACGTCAGTGGCCTCATGATTTGTTATGGAAATCAGCAAAGTGCTATCAGCCAGCCTTCCTCTTTTGGAGAGCTGGTCTACCAGTTCATCTCTGGCTATCTGATCCAAATGTGTTCTGCTAGTTTTGTTGATTGACTCTTACTAATCCTTAAATTCTCAGAGAACCCCTTCTTTCTCCTGGTCCTCTTTCCCTAAATCCACCGTTTTAATGCCCAGAAGAGGAGCAGGCCATCCTCTAGGGCGGGAAGGAAAGCTGCAATTCTCCTGGTGGGCTCTTTTTTAGACTTAAGGCCCCAACATTATCTGGGTCTTTCCACCTAATTGGTCCTTACTCCTCACAGACTGACACCCTGAAAGCCCAGGGCAATCTACCACCCATGAAAAGCTCTTCCCAGGGTGATTTGTGGAGATGTGAGTCCTCCCTTCCCCGCGTGCCTCCTCTTTCCTCATTAACCTTTCAGAACTATAATTATCAAGGAAACGGAGGGTGCCTGGTACGTTTCCCTTCTCATGCCTCTCTTCTAGCTTGGACTGGGGGTTTGTGTCCACCCAAGAGCTCCGAGAAATTCTTGGGCACAATTCAAAGAGATGGCAGGTGGTGTCTGATCATGGGACCCCCACCTTATCACAGAACCCCCCCACCCTCCCAACCCCATGGGAGGGCTAAGCTGCTTGTAAGCCAGGGTGGCAACAAATCTTTCAAGAGGCTGTTTGAAAATGCTTTATGGCACGTAGGGTTATAAGGCTCTAGCTGAACAAATGGAAAAATTAGTCTACCTTAAAATATCCAAGGCAAGTAATTTCCTATCACCTTGTTTCTTAAATGTACTTAACATCTAGAATCTGGGCTTCCCAAAATATGGATAAGGGTCATGAGTTAAAATGGCAACTTGGAGATAAAAATCTCCTGCTTTAACAGGCACTCATAAAATGATGCCATTGGCCCTCCTGTTTGGAATGGGGTGGGTTGGGCGGGGGTAGTCAGGAGTCCAACAACAGCAGTTTCTAAGTGTTCTTGAATTTCACAGGCTTGAGGCAGCCTACGAGCAGGGCTCTTACCCTGAGTCGACCAAGGCTCAGCCTCAGACACTCTGCTCTCTCCACAAGGGCTTCCCAAGGTCTCATACTGGGGGGTTTGCTTTGGTTTTGCTTTTTCTTACATGAAAGTTTGCTTTTCTAGCTCCTTTCTCCAAATTTCAAAACTACTTCTCGGCCTGTGAATGTAGTTACTGGTGACAACCACAGCTTCTTTTCTCAGTCTGCTTATTTTCTGTATTTTGTCCTTTTTGTTCTCCTCTTCCTCTTTCTTTTTTTTTTTTTTTTAAGATTTTATTTTTATTTATTTGAGAGAGAGAATGAGAGACAGAGAGCATGAGAGGGAGGAGGGTCAGAGGGAGAAGCAGACTCCCTGCCGAGCAGGGAGCCCGATGCGGGACTCGATCCCAGGACTCCAGGATCATGACCTGAGCCGAAGGCAGTCACCCAACCAACTGAGCCACCCAGGCGCCCCTCCTCTTCCTCTTTCTTGAACCTTTTTGCTCTTCTTTTCCTTCTCTTCGTTCATTCGGTTTATTCATTCACTCATTCATTTATTCCATTCCATTCCTTCAATAAAGATTTATTAAGTAATGTTTATGTACCAGGAACTAAGAGTGCTAATTCCTAGCAATAAAGCAGTACACCAGTCAGGAATTTCACCTACAAAGAGCTTACTCTTTGGGGGCAAGGGTGCCATAAAGTGTAGGCAAAGGGGAAAGAGCAGAGCACTGTGGGCATGCACAGGACCTGCCCTAAGAGTTGAAGAAGGCTACATTTGACCTAAGATCAGATGAGCAAGAGTTGGAGAGAGAAGTAAAGGGGAAGAGTATCCCAGACAGAGCCAACAGCAGGTGCAAAGGCCCTGAGGCACAAGGCAATATAGCTCAGCAAAAGGGCTGAAATTAGTGCTGTGACACTGAAGCATGAGGTGACTAGTGGCAAGAGACATGGCTGGAGAAATCAGTAAGAGGACAGATACTGGGGGGCCTAGCCCACCATGGCAAGGAGGTTGGACTGGATTTGGAAGGTGATAAAAAGGTTGGAGCAGCGAGTGACATAATGAATAAAAAAAAAAAAAAAATGAAGGGTTAACCCATTCTTCACCACACACCAAGGAACAGTGGCCTCTGAGTTTCCCAAGATGCCTGGTGTCATTATCGAATGAGTAATCTGGCCCTAATGTTGACGACCGGGGGTGGGGGTGGGGGGAGGGTGGCTATGACTCACAGGGATCTGAAAATAAATCAGCCCTATAACTATAGATGCAAATGAGAATAAACGGATTCTCTGGGGCTCACTGCAGTTGGTCTTTTTTGAGGAGGCAAGGCTGGATACTGAGATACGGGGTCTGCTGAACAGTATAACATCTTCCCCGTACCTTTTGGCAGACGAATTGCTTCACAGACCGTGAATATGAGTCACTAAATTCTAAACCTTGGGCAAGAAAACAAAGTTTGATAAATGTGTCCAGCTATTGGAATAAAGACCCAGAGCACAAACAAATCAAGAATTCAGACTGTGCCAACACACAAGGAGCCCCAGACCTGTGCTTAGTGTGACACGTGCATATACACACTCACACATGCACACACATTCACATACACACACGCCCTCCCTTTCCTTGAAGTATCAGTTGCGAACGTCGATTCCTAATATACCCCATGTCCAAAAGGTGACAAAATTAAAAGTGACCAAAAGATGAGGTAGAAGTTCATTCTGGAAAGTTGGGGAAGGGGTAGCTCATTTAAGAGGGGGAAAAAAAGAAATAAGAAAAAAAAAAATCAGTCAATCAAGAACCATGAATCCAAAACCCACATCTTCTTCAAAATGTTCTAGTATTCTGTGGATTTATTATATCTCCAAAATTCCTGTAGTATTTTTTATGGGTTTAAAGGAAACTACTACACACATCTCATTTTATTCTCTAAAAAACCTTGAGGAAGTGACTAAGAAGGTCTGGCCTTTAATTATGGACCAAACACCTAGGATACAGAACTTAAAATCCTTGTAATGGTGCATAAAACCACACCAGAGGCCTGATTAGCTTGTCCAGTGTTAATTAGAACCCTTCTTAGGCATTCTCTCCCACCGCCTACTTCATGACCCGGAATAGTCAAGCCTAATTTTTCAAATATATGTTAAATCCAAGAGGCTTTAAAAAAATGTAAAGGCAGATTAAGTGCAGAAGAGGCTATGCAGGAAGACCTTGCAGTTGGTCCTCAGACTGAGCCTCTCCAACCAGCAGTAGCAGAAAATCCTCTCTGATCTTTTGTTATGCAAGACGTCTCTGGATAACCCAGACTCTTGCATGCATTTTTTAAAGAGCCAGCATCTTTCAAAATGGCGCCTTCCAATAACCAACAACTCCCAGAAACAGTGAACGTCACCGTCATTTGTCAAGAAAATTTGGTAACATTTAAAAGACGTTTCCCAAGAAAGGACCTCCTCCCTGCCATGGAGTTTTCTTGAGTCAACCCCAATGCCCATTTCTGTCAGGAAAGCTGCCTCTGGTGAGGAGTTGAAAATGAATCTATTGTGGCAAAACAGAAATTTTTTTGGTGGGGGGGACAGAATTAAACTTTGATGGTTTTCTTCCTTTTCTCAATTGTACTTTTGTTCATAGCTTCAGCTGGGAGAAAGAGCACACATTTAGTTTAGAGTTTATGAGTTCATATTTTATAATTAACGTTGCCAACAGGGGAGTTTGATTAATACCACACAGTGGATTTTGAGCACTGTTCCATACAAATTGCCAAATTTAGCAATAAAATAAATTGGTTATGTGAACATAATTAGTGGGATGACTACTTAAAATTCAAAACTGAATGTGAATAATTTCAAATCATCTGAGCCACAAATCCATTATTTGTAGAGAAGGAGGAAAGTATAGCATTTTGGGTTTTATTTTGCCCTCAACCGCAAAGTTATTCACCACCAAGCTAAACATAATGAAACTCCCACAATGGGTTGTGGCAACATTTTAGAACAACCCAGAAGCACGCACATACGCATGCGCGCACACACAAAGGGAATGTCATAAAGATAAGAAATGTTAAACTGTGAATTTTCATTGCAAATGTAAAAATCTATAACAAATTTTTCAACAAATGCAGCATTACATTTTTCTGATGTGCTATACCTAAACCTCTAAGCGCACAATTACACAGCAGAGCTTTTTCCCTTTAAATATTCACGGTACCTTATTGTCGCCCTGGACTTCTGCAAGCCTTTGCTGAAGTTCTTTAATTTCTTCTCCCAGATGTTTATTTCGGTCCTGAGAATCTCTCAGTAGTTGTGCAAGATTAGCCTGGAAATGTCAACATATTATGGAATACAATCAGAAACACAGGAGTGGATAAGTGTGGGGCTTTGTTAGACTTTCAGAGGCTGGCATCCAGGCCGAGTGGAGCCACGCAAAGCCCATTAGATCAATGCATACACGAGCGTAGCAAGTGTGCAAATCACACCACGACAACTGCATGGAGGGGAATCAGTGCTGGCTGTGAACCTCTGCACGGGGATGTTCTTTGTTTCCAGAAGGGCTCACAGACAAGTAGCGGAGCAATCAGTCGTATTCGACTTTTTAGAAAACTAATGTTAAGGGCTCCACACTAAAAATCTTGCAAGTGGATGTAGAGTTCAGTTCTAAAATTTGAGCCAACAATACAGGAAAAAGCTTCATTTCCTCGTTTAGATAGTTTTCTTCCCCTTCAAACAGAACTGGTTTAGTGAGCTTTGCTTTGCTACCTCAATGCCCAGAATTTCAATCACGAGATGAGGCAGCCAGAGAGGGGATGAGGAATGAGCCACCACTTCAGAAATCAGGGTCCAGAGGTAATCCAACAGTCTCCTGGGCTGGTTTTTTCACCTTATTCCCCTCTTCTGGTCCCCCGGTATCAGGACCATTCACCCGCTGGTCCTGGCTTCACGACGTCATCGCTTCCGTAGGGGGTGCCTCCTGCTCGGACCCAAACCCCTCTGGCCCATGTGGACCACTCTCCATGCACCAGCCTCCCCTTCTCAAGCCAGCTGCACCTCCTGCCATCACTGCCCCCTCTCCCAGAGCATGTGAGCACTTCTTAACCACGCTCCCACCCCTTTCACGGGTGCCCTGAGCCTGGAAATGCAGTCACGTGGCTGCTTGTTGTACAGCCCTGTTTGTATTTTGCTAGCTGCCACTTGCTCTGGGTCTCGCCTTGCTAGTTGCCTTCTTCTCTAACCTCGGCGAGAAGACTGCAAGCTACAGAAAGGCAGAGATTCTGTTCTCTCCTTCCTCGGCATGCGTATCTGTTGCTCCAGGAAGGGCTCGTGTTCCAGCAAATGTTTTAAAGACTCATGATGAATAAATGAATGAAGGAAGGAGGGAGAGAAGCAAGCAAGCCATGAGAATATGGCCTTTGGGGAACCATTCGGAAATAGTTGTACAGGGGATTTTTAAGATTATCTTGAAGATTCCTTTCATGTCATAGCTGAAGAAACCCAAGTCCAGAGGCATTAGGGGACTAGTCTAAGTGCAGTGGCCAAATCTCCAAAGACCTCAATGCTCATACTTTTGGGAGCACTCCTTGGCTGGCTCAGTCAGTACATTCAACTCTTGATTTCAGGGTCATGAGTTCAAGCCACACATGGTGTGTGGAGCCTACTTTAAAAAAAAAATAAAGAATTTTTTAAATGCTAATACTTTTGGGAATACTCAATGATGTCAGGTACTAAAAAAGGAATGAAGGTGAAAGAATAAAAAAGTTAAACCTTGGCTTGGCTCATCCCTGACTCTGCACTCTGTCTCATCTCCCATGTCCCATCTGTTGGGGTATCAGGTTGTCTCTACCCTCAGGTTCTTCCCTACTCCAGTTCAGCTCCCCCCAGGTTTACTTCCTCGCTGTTCCCCAAGCATACCAAGCATCCTCCCATCCCAGTGCTGTTGTTCTATACTCTCTCGTGGGAATGCTCTCCCTCCAGAATACCTCTTGGCTCCCTCCCCCTCTTACCTTCTTCAGGCCTTTGTGCAAAAGCCACAGTCTCAACAGGGCCCACCTGGACCACTCGAGCTAACACTGCAACCTGCTCACCTCCACCCTGATCTTCCAAGCCCCTTCCTAATTTTTTTTTTCTTTTGTAGCCCATGACACCTAATTTTAAGATACCATGTAATTTATTTCATGGCCTACTGCTTACTACTTATTTCCTGCCTCCCTCTCTCTACAAAAATAGAAGTTCCATGAAGGGCGAAGAACTTTGTTCTCTCTATGGATCTGCCCCAAGCACCTAGTAGATGCTCCATAAATATTTTCTAAATGAGAGACAATATGCTGAGTCTGGAGGTTATGGTCTCAGCCTAGGGAAGAATATGGAATATTAACAATATGTACCAACACTGAAGTCAGGGCTGGGCACAGAGTCTTGTGTGGAAACCTGACTCATCCCCACTGGCTGGATTTAACCAAGCCCCGTATTACTCAACAATGCAATCTAATTTTCAACCTCATATGTGCAAGGTTCATATTTTAGAATAGTTGTATTCTGATTTTCCCAGATTTCTGTTCTTATCAGATAAAATTTGGTGAAGGATGCAGAAAATTAATTCCCACCTTACACTTAAAAAAGGAAATCAGATCAATTAAGCTGGATCCTAGTTCTGCCACTTACAGGGCTGGGTGACCATGGGTGAATTCCTCAACCTCCTGAGTGTCCCCATCCGTAAATGCAGCTAACCACATGTACCTCATGTGGTGATGTGATACCTAAACTGAATAATGAATGAACATAGGACACCTACCACGGTGCTTGGTATACAGTAGGTGCTGGTTAAAGGGTTGGTTAGCTCCTCTTGACTGTGTCCTTCCAGTGGCCCCAACTCAACCACTCAGTGAACAGTTGGGTAGACATGGCCGAATGCCTCCTTGGACACAATTGGCTCTTTCATGATCCTGCCCCTTCACTGTTCTTTACTCATCCGTTCGCTTATACAACAAATATTTATTGAGCACCTACCATGTGCCAGGCACTGTTTTAGACTCTGGAGATACAGCAGGGAGCAATACTGTCAAAATGCCTTGCCCTTGTAAACTCACATTTGAATAGATGATATTACATTAGTTACATTATTTTGCCATAAAGTGTAGAATGATCCAGTGGTTGGATGATGAGAAAAATGAAGTGGGCAAAGGGAACAGAGTGTGTCCGAGGAAAGGACCACATTTAAACCAAGATTTAAAAAAGCAGAGAGAGCCGGCATGAGCCTTGTGGATGGGAGGGGGGCAAGTTCCAGATAGGGGAAAAGGCACCCAGCTTCCCTCGCTCCCTCTCCTGTCACATCACACGATTCCCGATTTCTGTTCTGGAGCGCAGTTCAAGGACACAAGACCAGGGACCGCAGTGCAGTGATAATTCAACTCTTGTCTTCGCTTTCCCAGTTCCTCCCCTCCATCTGCAGCTCTCCTTCCTTAGCACATGGTAGCCCAAGTGGGCTGCCTCTGCTTTCTCGCCACGGAACCCCAGAATATTTCCCAGACATTAGCTCAGCAAACATAATCCCTCCCTCACAGACCAGAGGGACTGGCCCCACGGAGGGGCGGGAAAGCAGCAGTTCAGCACCCCTCTGCAGGAGACACAGCCAAATTCTGCTTCACGGCGCCTGCCTCGTCCTAACCAGCGGAAGGGGCGCTCAGGAACAAATGCTTCTAAGAGTGACAGTGAAGGGGATCAAGAGGATGCTTGCCATGACCGGCGCGGAGTAATGTATAGAGTTGTGGAATCACTCCTATACACCTGAAACTAATATAACACTGCATGTAAACTATACTGGAATTAAAATTAAAATTTTAAAAAGAGTACCACCAGTGGAAACTTAATAGAAGACACCCCTCCACGAAATATCTGCAATGTCCTTAATCTTTCCTTTTTTTTTTTTAAGATTTTATTTATTTATTTGAGAGAGAGAGAGAGCGAGCACGAGCAGGGAGAGAGAGGGAGAAGCAGGCTCCTGGCTGAGCAGGGAGCCCGACGCGGGGCTCGATCCCAGGACCTTGGGATCATGATTTGAGCCGAAGGCAGACGCTTAACAGACTGAGCCACCCAGGAGCCTCAATCTTTCCTCTTTGAATCAACAGTGGCTTGAGCCCCTCAGGTAGTGGGAAGACCTGATGTTCACTCACCAGCCTCAAGTAGTAGCTAAACGAGTACAACTTGATCTGTCAGTGGGGAAGGGCTGGTTTTCTACCTCCAACCCGGCACGGAGTAGAACTTTTGTAAAATACAATAAAAATCAATTTCTAGAAAAATGAATTTGGGTGCCTGGGTGGCTCAGTTGGTTAAGCATCTGCCTTTGGCTCGGGTCATGATCCCGGGGTCCTGGCATCGAGTCCCATGTTGGGCTCCCTGCTCAGCAAGGAGTCTGCTTCTCATTCTCCCTCTCCTCTGTGTCCTCTCTCTCTCTCTCAATAAATAAATAAAATCTTTTAAAAAATGAATTTAAAGTGACATCAGGATAAAAACCCCAAGTGTTTGGTAGAGTCAACAGACATAAAATCATGCTGTCAAATTGCCACAGAAGTTTCTGAACACTTCTTCAATTTCTGTGTTTATCGTGGACCAGAAGCCAGTAGCCCGCCCCCTGGCATGGTCCTTGGGCCTCGCTTTGAAAAGCACCAAGCTCAACGTGCTCCCAGGTACTTGACTATTAGCGCAGGGCAGGTACCCTGTATACACATCAAAGGTTCCAGTGCTACGTGAAGCAGAGGACAGAGCTGCTTCAGGAAACAACGATTTCTGGAGCCAGCGATGTGACTGCCAACCATTATTTACTCGGCAGCCAGCTGAAAAGAATTCTACCAAAATAAAGCCAGGCATTTGTATACTAGCCGCAGAATGGTGGTCAATTAGGAGCACAGAGCCTCCACGCTGGGCTCTAGGAAATCTACCCTGGCTTTGAAACTGACCCCCGCGGTAGGGTCGGGTGGGGGAGGCACCCCGCTTCAAAGCTGGCGGCTGTAATTTCACATTTCCCAGGCTGGGTTACTTGTCAACACCCATTTCTTTTCTATTCAGTCTTTTCAGTCCTTCAGCCTCCTCAACTCCAAAACAATAACTTCAGGAACTGGAAAATGACTGCTCTGATAGGGCACCTAATTCCTTGACATATACCTTAAAGAGGAAAAAAAAAAAAAAGAAAGAAAGAAAAAAAGAAAAGTAGTCCATTTCGAAACACTCAAAATAGAGGAGAAAAGTTCACACGATTCTTTTGACCAAAAATAACACCATGACTCACACACGCTCACTCTAACAATCCATCAAGCTAACGCGTGGCACCTGCTTATAATTTATCAGCTACACAGAGCGTTTTGTCTCCGTGTTATTGAGAAGGACTCTGTGACCATCAGTTGGCAAGAGCAGCACTATGTAAAGGAAATGTCAAAGAAAAAGTGGCGGGCCGCCTAACCCTGGGAAGGCTTTCGCAGGGAAGGAAAACCAAATTGAGAGATCTTTCCTCTAAATCTCTGGGGCAGGAGGTAGCATAAACAGCAAACCGTAAAAAGGTTTAGAAAGAAGCCTCTTTTAAATATTCAGATCTAGCCGGGCCGACGTGGAAGGTTGACATTTTAGCTCTGTTAACAGGGGAATGAATACAGTGGCGTTTATCATAGGACCCATATACCGCAGTGACTCTTTCCAGCGGCAGGTTCACTAACATCGTGATGGGGAAGAGAGGTGAGCGAGATTGGATGGGAACATCACTGGGACACCCGGGGCTGAAAGGATTCAGACACACCTTTGCCAAGGAACAACTGAACCCCCAATTACCAGTGATGTCTGCAGAGGTGTGCTGCCAGACCAGCCCTTGGTGTGGCGCCATGCCGGTCCCAATAATTCTCTCTGCACAAAGATGAAGGCCACAAATCCTGACAGTTACCGTGGAGGCAAAGATCTGGAAGGTGAGAGAGAAGTGTGGATCTCACCCCAACCTTTCCTCCTTTCGGGGGCAGACATTCTCACTAAGGCAGGTAGTCACGTGGGCCCGGGGAGCCGTTCTTCCAACTTTCCTCCAGTCCCACTGCATCCTAGAAAAGGGGTTTGGGCTTCAGGGGTTGATCAGGTATGGGCAAGTGACTAGGAAATGTTCAAGGAAATTAATGGAAGCTAAGGGGTGTTTTAGTAAGTCTTGTTTACGCAGACTTATTGGGGTGCCCCGAGTGGCTCTCTGGTGATGGGTTGCTTTCTTCTTCCTGGTATGGAAGAGGGCCGGACACCTTCACAAAGGGAAACTTACGCCCTGTTTTTAGGCACAAATGGGGAGAAGGGAAGGGAACTCTCTGTAATCTCTTGATTCTTAATTGCCTGCCGCTCAAAATATCCTTATGGCAAAGTGGAATATTTTGGAGTGGGCATATCCTGATCCCTTTCATATCCATCTTTAATTTTCCTACTTCAGGGAGAAAAATTGTATATAGTGGATCATTTTCTCCCCATCTGAAGGATTCAGGGCTGTTTCTTGGCTCTAGCTCTTACCTCTACCACTGGGTTTTGATTCCCCTGTAAGTGCCATTAAATACGTCAGAACATTTTACATTCTAGATGCAATACACTTTCTAAACTTATAAGAAGTGATGGCAGGGAGATTAAAAAAAAATAAATGATATATCACATTTGGCAATGACAATAATCATCACTGTTAAGGACTCTTGTTTTCATTTGTTTTTTAAGATTTTTTAAAAATTTTTATTTATTTGAGAGAGAGCAAGAGTGAACGAGATCACAGAGGGAGCGAGAGGGAAGCAGGCTCCCCACTGAGCAGGGAGCCCGACGTGGGGCTCAATCCCAGGACCCTGGGATCATGACCCGAGCTGAAGACAGACGCTTAACCGACTGAGCCACCCAGGTGTCCCAGGACTCTAGTTTTCAATGATCAAGTAATCAACATTGGCTCACAAAGAAGGGGTTTCAGGACACTAGCTGTAAGAAACAGCCCTGAATCCTTCAGATGGGGAGAAAACGATCCACTACATACCATTTTTCTCCCTGAAGTAGGAAAAGTAAAGATGGATATGAAGGGGATCAGGATATGCCCACTCCAAAATATTCTACTTTGCCATAAGGATATTTTGAGCAGCAGGCAATTGAGAATCAACAGATACAGAGAGTTCCCTTCCCTCCTCCCCATCTGTGCCTAAAAACAGGGCATAAGTTTCCCTTTGTGAAGGTGTCCCGCCCTCTTCCATACCAGGAAGAAGAAAGCAACCCATCACCAGAGAGCCACTCGGGGCACCCCAAGAAGTTTGCATAAACAAGACTTACTAAAAAACCCCTTAGCTTCCATTAATTTCCTTGAACATTTCCTTGTCACTTTCCCATACGTGATCAACCCTTGAAGCCCAAACCCCTTTTCTTTTATTAAAATGGTATATAAGCGCCCGAGCCAACCACTTCTTTGAGTTTCAGTTCTTCTGTGAACTCCCATACACTTAAAATAGCCATAAAATTGTATGCTTTTCCTTCTGTCTTTTGTTAGTTAAATTGGCAGGCCCCCATTGACTGAACCTAAGAGTACAGAGTGAAAAAAAACCAACAACAACAACAACACAAAATAAAAGAAAGCGATGAAAAGTTTAAGATTAACCTTCCATCCTTGCGCTAGCCCAGACACCGGGAAGAGCAGAAAAACGGGCGAGCTACATATTTCCACCTGAGTCCTTAAATAATTCAGACCAGCGACCAGAGGGCGGGGGCAACACTCCAGGGACGATCCCTCATGTCATCCTGAACCTCTGTAATTTATTTGATACATTTGTTGCAGTAACCTAGCCATGGAAAAGTTAGTCTACATCACAATGTAAAAATGATGTATACCAGAAAGTCCTGTAACTTCTCAATTTGCTGACATAAGAGTGCAAATCAAAAGTGGGAGGGGAAAAAAGGTAAGTAAGAGACAGAGAGACAGGTAAAACCTTGACCTACATACTTTCTCAAGAACAGTAAGGAAAAGAGAGGGTAAGGGGGAAAGAGACAGAGATCAGACTTAGAAACTATGCTGCTGGACGAGGTGCTTAAAAGTTTGGTGCTGTGTTTTGGGCACCTGGGTGGCTCAGTTGGTTAAGCGTCTGCCTTTAGTTCAGTCGTGATCCCAGGGTCCTGGGCTGGGATTGAGCAGGGAGTCTGCTTCTCCCTCTTCCTCTGCCCCTCCCCTCTGCTTGTGCACTCTCTCTTTCTCTCTCGCACATACATCCTCTCTATTGCTCTCTCTCTCTCAAATAAATAAATAAAATCTTTAAAAAAAAAATTGATGCTGTGAACTCCCTGAAGCCATACCTTCGATAGGGCAAAGTACTAGATTATATAAGAATATGTTTAAAAAAATGTTTGATGAAACATCAGGTATACTTGAACAGTGTGATTGATAGCAAATTTAATTGCAATTTCGACTCCGCTGCTTTGGTCTATGGCAACTCCTGTGTTAACAGTAATAGACGGAGACTTGCTTTGCTGAGCAAGGGCCCCCTATTCATAGCAACTGCCAAAGGGATGACCTCTACTACAGTGACAGTTTTCCTATTTACACAGAAACAACCAACCAGAGCTCATTCCATACATATTTTTCGACTATGCAAAGAGCCCTCAGCAGCCTACTCCCACCTCATAACCTCAAAACACACACTTGCAAATGAATGCATTTCCGGGCCCATAGGCACACATAGGTTTGGGAGGTTGCTGTTGACTTGAATACTTGCTTCATCTTGGCCATTATGATTCTACATCTGCCTCCTCCCAAGGTCTCTAGATTCCTCGAGGCTAAACATCCTCATCTATAAATTTGGGGGCGCTCTCACCTTCCTCCCAAACTCCCTGCAAGGATCCACAGAGCTGATAGCAAGATGCTCCAGTACTCAGAATGAAGTTACAGTTACTAAGATTTGGGAGGGCTCCCGCAAGCTGGGCCTGGATTTCTTGCCAACTTCCCTGGTGGAACAGGAAAGCTGTACTGTTCAGAGAGTCATGAAAAGAAACATCTCAAAGCACTTGAGATCTTTGAAGGAGGTTTTAGGTTGTGAGCATCAAACCCAGGACGCACATACAGAGTTGCTCTGATCTGCAGTCACCGGGGGAGGAAAATAAGATTGACCAAGAAGACTTTTCTACTGAAGTAAAAGGCTCTGTCCCATCCTACAGAGGGCCACTCTATGCTCCGATTTCTCCGGGCTCGGCATTCTGGCACATGTCAGCATCTAAATAAGCCGTCACTCTTCAAGGCAAGGAAGTGAAGGCTGCCTCTTAAGCCAGGAGGAATACCTCCTGTGGTATGTCGGCTTGAAATCAAAATGGGAGACGACAAAGATGCATCTGATTGTTGACTCAGGGAGGAGTCTGAATGGGGAGAATATGCTGCTGTGACCCCAAAGAGTCCCATCTACTAAGAACACATTCACCCAAGATAATTTAAATTCCCTTTGTCTCCTTTGGAGGAACAGCTTGTTTAACAAAAGAAAAATATTGAAAGGGTTGCTTGAGATCTTCTGGTGATCTCTCCCTGCAGCGTGAAGAGGTGCTCTGTGTATAGTCTGCCTAGGGTATCAAGAAGACGTTTTCATTTCAATATCCCATGAGAACTTATTAGTGCATCACTGTTGTCACGATTTCTTCACAGCTTCCTTAACGGATGATTTGCCGTTGGAAATTGAGTTGTTTGAAAAGGGATTCTAAGTTCTTTTTTTCTTTTTTTAAGATGTTATTTATTTATTTGACAGAGAGAGACACAGCGAGAGAGGGAACACAAGCAGGGGGAGTGGGAGAGGGAGAAGCAGGCTCCCCACCAAGCAGGGAGCCTGATGTGGGGCTCGATCCCAGGACCCTGGGATCATGACCTGAGCTGAAGGCAGACACTTAAAGACTGAGCCACCCAGGCACCCCAGGGATTCTAAGTTCTAAAAGAAAGCCTCGACAACTATATATCTAGAACTACAAACATGAAAGTTCTGGTCTGTCCTCTGAGGAGGGGACAAAAGAGGTAGGAAGATATTTATGACCAGACCCTCGGTTGCCATGGGAAAAACACTGGCTTTACCAGGTAAACAGTCCTAGCTGTTTCTGGCTCTCCACCACGTCTAAGCACTTCAAAGCATTTCGTTTCTGGACTTCCAAAATGGGTTAGGTTAAACGTTGACTATGCTTCCTCCCCACTAAGTCTAAGAGTCGAATATAGAACAAAAAACCTGAGCGAGAACACGGAACTACAAGTTAGCAGATCTGGATTTTATTTTATTTTATTTTATTTTAAAGACTTTATTTATTTATTTGACACAGAGAGAGAGACAGCGAGGGAGGGAACACAAGCAGGGGGAGTGGGAGAGGGAGAAGCAGGCCTCCCTCAGAGCAGGGAGCCCAATGTGGGGCTCGATCCTAGAACCCTGGGATCATGACCTGAGCTGAAGGCAGATGCCTAACGACTGAGCCACCCAGGTGCCCCAGCAGATCTGGATTTTAGTCCTGCTCTATGAACTGGCTGTGTGACCTTGGACAAGTCACGGGAAAAACAGAAACCAGCCAACATTCACTGAGCACTCAGCAAGTACCAGGCAATGCGCATGATGAGCATTATCATACTAGTTCCTCAGAGGAGCTTTATGAACACGTCTCATTATTACGTTCATTTTGGAGGGGAGGAATGTGAATCTAAGAAAGGGTAGGCAGCTTGCCTGAGATCACCCACCAGCAGGTGGAAGGGTGAAATTCACATGGGTACCATCAGATGCCAGAGGCCAGGCTCTTACCACCTGCTGTGAGCCGAGATGATGCCTTGCAACTTTGTGGAAGACCTAATTTGTCCAGTGTGACTTCTGGAGATAGTTGGGAGGTCACATTGGTCCATACGTGCATGCATATATGGTCTCTGAAAAGCACAAAGCATGACCAAGGCTGAGGACGTGGTATTGCCTCTACCTACATTTGAGAAGAACCCTCAAATACATCTGTAGTCAGCTCAAGCTGCTATGACAAAATCCCATAGTCTGGGGGGCTTATAAACCCTGGAAGATCATTTTTCAGAGTTCTACGGGCTGACAATCTGAGACCAGGGTGCCAACGCAGTCAGGCTCTGGCGAGGGCCC
The DNA here is from genome assembly GCF_011800145.1 of Mirounga leonina. NCBI lineage: Eukaryota > Metazoa > Chordata > Mammalia > Carnivora > Phocidae > Mirounga > Mirounga leonina. Next base: position 61,642,848 of record NW_023270323.1, on the reverse strand, counting down.
TCTTGGATTGTGACTCCTGGGGGCATCCTCAGGGGGCAGGGAGCAGAGCAGAGAAAGCAAGCTCTCTGTGACTTCTGAAGGGCACTAATCCCACTCATCACAGCTCCACTTTCATGACCTCTTCTCATCCTAAGCACCTTTCAGAGGCACTACCTTCTAAAACCATCACATTGGGGGAGCAGTGTTTCAATATATGAATGTTGGGGGGACACAAACATCCCACCCGTAACAGTGATCATAGCCATCTCTCCCTCTGAGTTGAGACACGAACAGGGGAAGAGGGCAGTAAGTAGAGACCATAGAAATTCCTCCTTCCCAATCAAGAAACAAGGCTGATGGGCAACGTGATGGCTCCATGTGACATCTTCTGCTTTTCTAATAGGGGGGGTCTTTTGACCTCCATGTCCCATCTGTTAACCTGACAGCTGGTTCTTGTTCCAGTGCCTTCTGCTTAAATAAGGAGCACTTGCTTTGCAGCTGGAGGGGTAAATATTTTACCCACTGTCTTGCCTTTGGGATAAACATGCAACATGGGTGACTCTGGGTCAGAGTGCATCCTTCTCCCCCTTCCTGCTAGATGAAAAAGTGAAGAAAATCATTATGCCTCTCCCTTCCAGGCCTGTCACATGTGTGCTAAAGCTGTCTGCTTCTGGCTAAATGCAAAGTCTCACTGCAACCCGTACCTAAACACTTACTGGTGCGTTTTCTTCCCCACACTGAGCTAGTGAAGAAGGCATCTTAACAACCGCTCCCCCAAAACCAGTCACATGCTTCCATAAATAAACTAACTAAAGGTAAATAAAATTTAAAAAACATATTTTGAGTGGGTAAAATTCTTTATTTTTCCAAATCCTGGAACTATTTTCCCCCACTATTTCTCAAGACATCTCTTCCATTACTAAGCCAGAATTCTCTCCCTTGCATTGGGCTATGCTTTTCCTCTCCATAGCACCAATGACCATTAACATCCGATATATTTTAATTATTTTGTTTATTGTTGGTTCATAGCATCTCTACTAGAATTAAGGTGACTATATTATTCATCATCTAAACCAAGAGGTTTGGGAGAGTGAAAAAGAGCACTAATACAAATTATGCCAGGACTAAATGGAGACGTTCTTGCGGAAACACAGCTGTGGTTGCCCTACCTACAAGGCAAGTTCCAGAAGCTCAGGGACTTGGGTGTGACTTCTCATACCGGTGTCTCTACTGTCTAAGACCGTAAGCACAGACACCCATGAGATGCTCCGTAAATAGGTACTGAGTCATGGTGGCTCCGAGCATGAGCTCTGAGTGGACGGCAGAGGTTCAAACTCTGGCTCCCACCCCAGTGAATTACATCATTTCCCTGCGGTGATTTCCCTGACCACCACAGGCTTCAATTTCCTCATCTGTCAGATGGCAACACCAATGGGAGCACCCACCTCGAACGGCTATGTGAGAACTAAATGAGCTCATCCACAGTGCAGTGCTGAACACAGGGCCCGCACACGGCAAGAGTGGGCACTCCAAAACATTGGCTGCCAGCATCACTATTGGTCATTCCAAGACTGTCTGAAGAAGGTGTGTAGAGCAGATGGTTATGACACTGCCTACCCAGCCTTAACATGACAACAGTAGAAGCCTCCTGTGTCTGTAGGATGCCTGGTTGTGCCTGGCCGACCCTGAGATGGGCCCCTGGCCTGAGCCTGGCCTAGAGGAGCTCTCACTTGGGACTGAGGAGCAACTTTTTTCTAGAGATCAAAGATGTGGAGTCTGTAGTCCTCATGCAATCGACACACTTCCCATTCTACAGAGAAGGCAAGTCCACAAAAAGAAATGATAGCTGCTGAGGGCAGAGGAGGGACTGGGATACTTGAGGCCCTGGCTGCATCTCTGCCTCCCTGCTCGCTGCTCAACCGACCTCTCTGAGGTTCTATGAGCCAGGAACCTCCTCTGTGGCCCCAGCCACTTCAACCTGCCAAATGTAAACAGAAGGGTCCTGACAAGGGCCGTGGTAGGCAGATTCAACACACGAATATACAACTGATTTTAAAAAAAAACTTAAGGGGGCTGAGGAGGAGAAGGAAAGGATGATAAATATTCACTGGTGCTCACCCTTTGCCAGGCACCATAGGGAGGAATCTGCCGGCACTACTATGTGGTGGGTACCATATTTATTCCCATTTTATGGATGAGACCGCTGAGACTCAGACACCCAAAGGAACCTCCCCAAGGCCACACAATTAGTTTACTGGGTGTCACTGCTGGCTTCCTAGCAGCCCTTCTATCTTCGGTGATTAATAGAAGCCAATCAACATATGGCACTCTCCTGGGGAATGTCGGTAGACCAGGAATGGGAGCATGTCCTACACTAGCCCAGTTATATTGGAGAAGAGCACTTCCATTTCATGGCTGGGATTTTGCCTCTCCTGCTTAGGGGAACCAGCCTTAGAAGGCTAAGTTCTTTCTTCTAAGCAAAGAAGAAAGAGAAAGTTCAAGAGTTCTCTTTCTCTTCAAGCGAGAAAGCTGATGTTAAAATTGGCACTGTGGTAGAGTGGTCAAATAAAATACAGGATGCCCTGTTCAGTTTGAATTATAGATAAACAATGAAAAATGTTTTGGCATAAATCTGTCCCAAATATTGCATGGGTCATACTTTTTTTTTTCTTAAGGAGGCTCCATGCCCAGCGTAGAGCCCAGCATAGGGCTTGAACACAGGACCTGAGATCATGACCTGAGCTGAGATCAAAAGGCAGATGTTTAATCGACTGAGCCACCCAGGTGCCCCAAGGTGCTAAAAAAGTTCTAATTGTCTATCTGAAATCCGAATTTCTCAAGTGTCCTATATTTTTTTTTTAAGATTTATTTATTTAAGAGAGACAGAGAGCGTGTGCATGCACACAAGCGTGGGGGCTCAGCATGGAGCCCAAACGCCGGGCTCGATCTCATGACCTTGAGATCATGACCTGAGCCGATGCTTGAGTTGGACACTTGACAGACTGCACTCCTCTAGGCGCCCCCCCAGGTGTCCTGTATTTTTATTTGCCAAATGCGGCACAATGGAGAGAAGGAGTACACACAATGGAGAAGAAGTAGGAAGCACTACCTCTGAACTTCTGGTTATGCAAGGCCATTGATTTCTTTACTGTTTAAACACTTTAGAATTACCCAACCCATCCTATCTCATGCAGCAAGTCAGAGGTTCCAACCTAGGCAGGAAGGATACAGAGCCAAAGTCACACCACCGTACAAATCCCAAAGGGACAGAAACCGAACACCGTATTCAAATCTAAAAAGCCCATGCTTAGGACATTGAACTTGTTTTCTCAGAGCTATACAAATGCAGCTTGACAGACTTACTGGAATTCTTCAGATTCTCCTCAGTCAATGTAAATTTTTTATTATAAAGTCACGGAACGTGAATTCACTTAAACTGTAAAACCCCTTCATGAATACTAACAAACTCGAAAACCTCAACAAAGATGACTGTTCATAGCCACCAAAAACACAAAAACATCTAGCAATTCCAGATTAAGGAGCCCAATTTTTAGACATTCATGATAAAATTACATCCTTGTAATTTTGGTTAGAAAAAAATTAGCTCCATAGCAAAATTTGACTTTAGGTCAAACCTCGAGCATTATAAAATAATCAAATAAAATAGGAAGAGAATAGAGGAATGAGCAAAACTAAATAACCGAATGGTAACCATAGGGCTGAGTTGCACTGCAGTTTAAGGGTAAAAGTCCCGTGTGTGTGTCTGTGTCTTGGGCATACTATTTACTCAGCATCAAAAATCTCAAGGAAATGGACCCAACGAGTTTATGTTTGACGTCAGGTATATCGTCAATGAGCAAAAACAGGACATTGAGTTAGCCATTTCAGCTATGAAGAGACAAAGCGAGGGGCGCCTGGGTGGCTCAGTTGGTTAAGCGACTGCCTTCGGCTCAGGTCATGATCCCGGAGTCCTGGGATCGAGTCCCGCATCGGGCTCCCTGCTCGGCGGGGAGTCTGCTTCTCCCTCTGACCCTCCCCCCTCTCATGCTCTCTCTATCTCATTCTCTCTCTCGCAAATAAATAAAATCTTTAAAAAAAAAAAAAAAAGAGAGAGAGAGAGACAAAGCGATTCCTGTATCTTTATTTGCATCTACCAGTTTTGAAGCCTTGCTCTGGGGCAGAGGCTTCTCCATAACGTGGAACACACAGCATTAACATCACCATCATCTGGGCTCCCTTCAAGCAAATAAAAAGCTGTAATTCAGGGCATGTCAGCAGAGAACAGTTACGAAGTTGAGAAACGGTCTGACAGATATATTTGGAAAACAACAACATAGATATGTATTACACAACTGGATTAAAAGAAATATGATTTATGATATTCCTGAACATAATGTTATGAAAACCTTAACTATCCCCAAATTAATCTAGAAATTGAACAAAGCTTCAATCAAAATACCAATAGGTTGGTTGGTTGGTTTTGGTGGAATAAGAGAAAGGCTTGATAAAATGTTTGCAAGTTTTATCTGGAAAAAGTAACGAATAAGAAACGTGAGTAGCGGGATGCCTGGGTGGCTCAGATGGTTAAGCGTCTGCCTTTGGCTCAGGTCATGATCCCAGGGTCCTGGGATCGAGCCCCACATCGGACTCCTGGCTCAGCAAGGATCCTGCTTCTCTCTCTCCCTCTGCCTCTCTCCCTGCTCATGCTTTCTCTCTCTCTCTGTATCTCTGTGTCTCAAATGAATAAATAAAATCTTTAAAAAAAAAAAAAAGAAACATGAATAGCAAGAGCAAGGGAAGGAGACTACCCAAACATATGTTGCAAGTATTATAAAGCCAAAACCATTAGAATAATGTGGTAGAACCCCGGGACTACACAGGAAGCTCCATGGAACAGAACAGAAAGTTTAGAAACAGATCCACAAATATATAAGGATTTGTTCAATGACAGAAGTAAGTATTTAAAATCTATGGGGAAAAAATGGATTCACCTATAAACAATGTTGGCTACCATTTAGTAGAAAAGAGCATGTGAGTTTTACTGGTGAGATGGTTTTAAAAGCCTGAAGTGGTAGAGGCTAAAAAGGAGAACAGAATCCATCCATGAACAGTATGCTAAAGAGTGATAGCCCTGAGCTCCCAACTCATGGCTCCCGACAGGATTCCCAACAAGAAAGGGAATGCTGTCAGCTGGTGTGCCGTCTTCTCCCTCGTTGGACCTCACTGGGTTTCCTTCCACATCCCCCCCGCACCACCAACCTCTCTTCTCAGAGAGCATTTCTCTACCACCCACTCCCCGACTCTGTAACACAAAAGGACTCTGGGAAGCTAAGAGAAGTTCTCTACACAATTTGGATTCCCTGATTCCCCCAGTCATTGTAAGGCATCAGCTTGAACAACCCAAGAGTCACTAAACTTCAGGAATAAGTCTTACCTGTTTCCTCTTTTCAGGGGGAAGTGACGGATCTCCATCCTAAAAAGAAACAAATGTTACACTTTACTTAAAAAAATATATATATGTGCTTAAATTTAAGGAACTGAACCAAACTCTGAACTAAATTCAGACCCTCCCACTCCTGCCCCCTGCAATCAATAGTGTGCTGAACCAAATTCAAATATACTTTCTTTTTAAGATTTTTTTTTTATTTGAGAGAGAGGGGGAGAGAGAGAGCATGAGTGGGGTGAGGAGAGGGAGAAGCAGGCTTCCTGCTGAGCCGGGAGCCTGACATGGGGCTCGATCCCAGGACCCTGGGATCATAACCTGAGCTGAAGGCAGACGCTTAATCAACTGAGCCACCCGGGTGCTCCTCAAATATACTTAAAAAAATTAGGTATAAACTGAACCAGTTATTTTGGAAAAACCTCTAAGAAATCAGTTCCACTTAGGACCAAACCTATATACTTTCTAAAACCATATGAATCAAGTAAATGCATGAATAAACTGGATTTATCAAAATTGTTTTTGAGCAGAGCCAAAACTGATATAATATTTCATTTGGTTTGAGTTGAATCCCTCTTTTAAATAGTTAGAACCAAAGGAATAATAGTGGACATGCACATGCTTGAGTTTTCTCTATGGGCCGAACAATTTTGGAGGGGGGTGGTAGGGAAGAGGAGATAGGATATGCTCAAAATAAAAGAGAATTAACTGAGAACTTGCACTCCTATCATACTTTCTGTCTTAAAAGGATTCGGTCCCCCCCACCTTTTGCTGCCACCTGAGAATAAAAAGAGCTCAGGTGAACGTATAAATGCTTAGTAAACGAGCACGCTTCTCTCCGATGCTGCCCGAATGTAAGTCAACATTATTTTGACCCGTGGAATCCTCCTATTCTATTTCTGCTCCAGGACAGTTCAATGATCCCAGCACAGACAGCTAAATGTTAGCCATCGGGTCGGCACTCAAAAACAGAGATCGTATCCGTGAGAGAAAAAAGTAGAATGCAAAATAGTGCTCTGCTATTGGTACCCTCCATCTCAGTATGATCTATATCCTTAAAAATCTCACCACATGAAAACCCAGAGAGAATCTAAATGCCCGGGATAAGGGAAAGGTTAAAGAAATTATGGAAATCTTACTATGCAACTGTTTTTAAAGATGAATTAAATTTGTATGCACGGCCTAGAGAGATGACCTGGACAAAGTACTGAGTGAAAGGTGAGTGCTGGAACAACGTTGACACAGTGCTGACGAACAGCACTCTGCAGCGATGGAAACGCTCTGTATCTCACTGTCCAATACAGTGGCCATCTGGGAAATCTATATCCACATAATCCCATACGGTAGCCACTGGCCACCTGCGGGGATTGGACCCATGAAATGTGCTGAGACTGAAGAACAGAGTTTTCAAGTCTACTGAATTCTAATTAATTTCAAATGAAATTTAAATAATCACATGTAGCTAGTGGCTTCTGGATTAGTGCAGATTTATAATACGAATCCTCTTTAAAAAGCCCCATACAGGGGCGCCTGGCTGGCTCAGTGGGTAGAGCAGGCAACTCTTGATCTCCAGGTGGTGAGTTCTAGCCCCACCTACCCTGGGTGTAGAGATTACTTAAAAAAAAAAAAAAAGAAAAGAAAAAGAAAAAAGAAACAAAACAACAACAACAACAAAATGATAAAAAAAGCCCCATACAAATAAATCAATAAGGAGGCATGTACAAACACGTGTGTGTGTGCATATTTCATAGGTGCTGGGGCAAGCAGTCTGGAAGCACATACACACCGGCCAGGGACTGGGGCTGGGTTGTGGAGGAAACAGGGGTGACAACTTGCACTTCTTCATTTTTCCACTTTGGAACTGTCTGAATGCAATCTTTTTTTTTTTTTTTTTTTAAGAACTGGCATGTTAAAGTCCTCACTTTCTTTCTTTTTTTTTTCTTTCTAAATTTTAATTCCAGCGTAACCCACTTTCTATCTTAATGAGGGCACAAGAACATTGCCATGACGTAACACGTACTATCAGCTCCCGGTACTTCTTCTTCAGGGACTGGTGGCGCTCTCGAAGCTGATTGGCCATGAGTTTGTACTGGTCCCTTTCTTGCTGGCATGTGTCCAGCTCCTTGGAGAGGATCAGCAAGGCTTCCTTTTTACTCTCCAGCTTTCTTTTACACACTAGGTACTGCAAAACAAACAAATCCAAGCAGCTGGTCAAAAACGTCAATAGACCTCCGCTTAACACACCTTGTGTTTCACGCATCCTGCCCGGTTGGTTTTGTTTTGTGGAGTTTTTTGTTTTTAGAGAACATATACCCAGAGACGGCGGTCAGTAAATGACTTATGCAGTAAGCATACAATATGCAGACTGCTACGGTACCAGACGTACGCCACTCACCACCGAACCAAAACCTTGGGTGTTCATGAACTTTAGCAAACTGGGATAAACGGATAAAATAATTTAACTGACATATAAGTAAAAAAGCAAAATTTTTTAAGTGACATGGATAGATAGACAGTTGGACCCAAATTTTGTTTTAAAAGGATTTACATATTCAGGTAAGATTATGTAAAATTTTATTAAAATTCAATGAAATGATATACACAGAAAGATTATTCAATACAAATTTTGTAAAAATATTAGTAACAACTCTTGGTCACGTGTTTTTTACAATTTTATTCTTTGTGCTTTTCCATGTTTTCTAAATTTTCTGGAAGAAACCCATATGGCTATCCTATAATAAAGAAATACAGAAAGTGTTATTCGAAATAACTTAATTGAACTATAAGTCACTGCAGGAGATTTCACTTGCCCATTCAACCCAGCAGACATTTTCTCACCTGAGAATGTTTGTTCACTACCTCCACCAAGATGTGTACAACGTTCATAATTTCAACGCAGCAACCCACTACCCAGGGACCAACTCCGTTTAGCCACACTTTGATTGCCCCCAAACAGTTGGGCGTACTTAGCTGGAACTCTTCCTCAGAGAGACAGGATTTCTTCGTCCCTCCTTCTCCCCATCCCCCACCCCTCACGCTGACCATGAACCACCCTCACCTGATAATCACCCACCACATGGGCCAGGGTGAGCCTGACTGGGACTCTTTACTTTTATTGGATATACTGCACCGTCTGGGGTTATTCACGCATGTCAAATGTGGCATTAAATACCTTTTGAATTTGCCCCGTAAAAGACCAAATTCAGAGCATTCATGAAAACAATTTATAGTTTCATTATACACTCTGACATGAGCACTTTGTCATTATGGATGCTCTCACAAAAAGCAGAGAGAGAATCAGCGCTCCCAAACGATTGGAGTCAATGCTTTTACTGGACAAAAAGCATTACTCATATATGGTGCTTGCTTGGAACTGACTTTGTTAAGTTCAATTTCAAATAAATGAAAGGGGAAAAAGAGTTTTGTGCATTAGCACAGTTTTTTTTTCCTTAAAAAAAAAAGTAATTACTTAGCTTCAAAAACAAAGGGGAAAGAAAAGCCATTCTGAGACAGATTTGAGTTCTAAGAGAGGACACTTCCACCTTGGGTGAATCTTATTCCTGGCAGTAATGAGTTTGGAATCCTGCCTTAAAATGTCCTGGATTTTTAAGACTTTGACATGTCTTCATGGAGGGAAAATGGTTCTGTTGCCACTGTGATTTCTCAGGAGTAAAATCCCCACCGAGTAAATATCAGAGGAGAGAGGCTCAAAAACCTAAACTGCAATGTCCTAAGGGAGGTATTGAGATTACACAGGAAAAAATCCCATTTACACAGAATTTAACAGATCTGCCCTTGCGCCTTCGGTTCTTTGCCCGCGATCAGCAGCCTCGGTTGTCAGTGCTGTTGGTATTGGTGGCATAAAAATGGCCACCTTTGTCCCTTCGATTTATCAGATCCAACTCTGAGGCCCCAAAGATACTGTCTTCCAACTGTGGGGAAGAAACTTCCAATTGCGTGGAGACACTGTAAAGTGCCATAGACGAGATTAGCTGTAACATCCGGTCTCCTGAAGGGGAACAGGTAGGGGCCACCTTAACGGCAAAGTGGCAATTCAGGCTCCCTGAACTTGACCTGCTGTCTGTTAGGATCCAAGAGAGAGGCTGTTTCTCTCCCAAGGCCTGGTTCAAATAGGGCCTTGGAAGCTGGGAAGGGCAGTGATAGGACTTCCTTCCCTTGGGTCCAAAGTACCTGGCAGGAAACAGGCACAGAGGCCTCTGTGAAGACAGTGACCCGGGATCTGCTGAGCAGCATCACTGCAGTTGGGTCCCCTTCAGGGCACAGAAAACAGGACAATCGTACCCGCCCCACGGGGTCAGAAAACAAACACCTTCCGTACAGAACCTAAAGCCAACAGCAGCAAAAAGGCCGTCTTGAGGAACCCACAGCTCGACTGCTCTTCCTTCTGCTTACTATGGTCTAGAACAGCAAACGGCAAAAATTGCCCTCCGTGCCATTTATTTTTTTATTTTTTTAAGATTTTATTTATTTATTTGACAGAGAGAGATACAGCGAGAGAGGGAACACAAGCAGGGGGAGAGGGAGAAGCAGGCTTCCCACCGAGCAGGGAGCCCGATGCGGGGCTCGATCCCAGGACCCTGGGATCATGACCTGAGCTGAAGGCAGACGCTTAACGACTGAGCCACCCAGGCGCCCCTTTTTAAATTTTTTTTAAAAGTTTTTTTTATTTATTTGACAGAGAGAGACACAGCGAGAGAGGGAACACAAGCAGGGGGAGTGGGAGAGGGAGAAGCAGGCTTCCCGCGGAGCAGGGAGCCCGATGTGGGGCTCGATCCCAGGACCCTGGGATCATGACCTGAGCCGAAGGCAGACGCTTAACGACTGAGCCACCCAGGCGCCCCCCGTGCCATTTATTTTTATCAAGAAAACGAATCTCAGGCTGAAGCCTCATTTCTGAAGCAGCTCAAAGTGGTGCTGCCCTGAAGATGGGACGGCTCCCCCAAAGCCCCCTGACCCTGGTGTGGCAGCAACAAGAAGGAAGGCTAGAAAACACTGCTCTGTGTGCCCCCCGCCGGGGTGGGGGGAGGTGCTCGTGAAAATGCGGATGCCCGGTCCTGAGTCTCCGGGACCGGCTCAGGAACCTGCACTGTTAGCCCCTGGCACAGGGGGTTCTTACTCCGGCCACACTCTGAAAACCCAGGCTCTAGGGGCCTCCAGCTTCATGCTGCCTCGAGAGTTAGAACCCTAACTGCAATAGTTAGAGAGGCCGGCAGGGGCCCGTGGGTCCAGGCGCAAGGCACGGTCCCGGGACCGTTCTGGGGCTATCTGTGCCACTTTCTGCAGCCCAGAGGGGTTCTGAACAAGTACACGCATGGGCTCCGTTTTCCTGCACCCGGCCAAAGAGCCTACATCTTTTGTCAAAATAACAAGAGAAAACTCTGGGAGGGGTGTGCGTGTGTGTGTGTGTGTGTGTGTGTGTGGAGGTGATGAGGGATCAGAAGGCAAGCTGAGGACAAAGCAGAAGCTGACACCCCACAACCCCCCCATGGGATATATGTGACATGCCTCATGCACTCCTGGCTGCCCTAAATAGTTAAGAGTTAAGGTCTTATAGAGATCACAATCCTACAAGACAGGAGTCTCCCTCAGTTTACACAAGTCTTAGCAATTTACAAGAACAAAGCATTTCTATCAATGGTCTTCCAGAAGGGAATGTAAATACAATTAAATGTCATATAATCTATAACCCGTTGACAGATACTTGAAGCGGGCAAAGTATAATGTTCCTTCAGAAGCTCCCAACTATCTTACTGTTAATGCCTTACTACAGGGGTAAACAACCTTTACCTGACAATGGCAAGGCCTCCGGTATCCTTTAACATATGAAACTTCTTTCTCGAAGCCTCCCTTTCTCCTCACCTCCCCCAACCCCATAGTATCTAATCAGCCACCCCCCACAACTCAGGGGCAGCAGCTCCTTCTGCCCACGGCTCCTGTCTCCATGCTTTAATGAATTACCATTTTGCATCAAAGACGTCTCAAGAATCCTTTCTTGGTCGTCGGCCCCGGACCTCACCCCACCAAACCTCACCTATATTCCAAAACCACATCAGAGGGGGCGGTATTGGGGAATGGGAAGGAATTTCTCATACTCGTTTTAAAATGGTTATAGTTCAGTCCACGTGGTGGCAGCCATTAAAATGACCCATTTCCTAGCCCTCCAATTGGAAACAAAACAACAGTAGAACTGGAAGGAAAGGAAAAGGTCCTGAAGAGCCTCCTTGCTGGCAGCTCTGAACAACGGGTAAGTGCACTGATCCAGCCCCAGCTTCGGGAGGGACCAAAAATAAAACAGAAAGCTGGACCAACCAAGTTACTGTGCTTGAGACATTTCAGCTTCTAAAGGAGGATGGGGTAAGTGTAGAGGATGGAGGAGGTGGACAGCAGAAAACCAGCAGGCAGAGCCAGGAGGCCTCCATCCAGAAGTAGGTCTCGCGAGGAGCTAATCATGAACGGCGGGGGCCCTGGAAAAGCCACAGAACAGAACACACGCACTGCCTGGAAATGAGAGGAAGGTGCCCTGTAACTTGAGGAACCCATAATTTTAACACCACAATCCAGTATCACTGGGGGTAAAGGGTGTCCGGGAAAACACGGTGGCGGGCGCGGGGAGGCAGGTAGGGGGCTCCCGTCCAGGAGGTAGGACTTACTTCAAGCATCCAGAAATCGCTTCCCCTGCCTTTTCTAGGACAGAACTGGCTCAACGGTTTCCAAAAATCATCCATGACCATGGCAGTTCCAGAATCTCTTTATGGCAGGGGCTATCGGACGCCACCTGGCTGCAATGGGTGCTGACCTGAAGCTGTGTTTGCAATTACAATTTACGGCAGAATGAGAAAAGGCTAATGTCTATGTGGTTGACATGAATGTCTCTCTCTAATATTTCCAGCTCTCCTTTCCTTCCAGGCCCATGGCAGGACTATCCCTCCCCATGCTTTGGCGTAAGGTAGAGCCACGTAACTTGCCTTATCCCATAAAATGGGCCTGGCAGGGACAGGAGGTTCTCCCAGGGCGAAAGCACTTAAAGGTCAAGGTGAGAGTCGCCACGCCTTCTCCTCCCCGGCTGCAACAGGTGTGGAAGCAGGTGGGGCCACGAGAACGAAACGGCCTGGAGTGTGGTGCCAACACAGCAGACGACTTGCCCTGGAGAGTCATTTGGGTCCACAGAGAAAGTGACATGATCCAGAAGTAAAATTCCGTGGTGTTAAGGTACGGAGATTTGGGGTAAGTGTTTGTTACCAGAGCCTAACTTAGCCCGTCCTGACTCCCGCAGTCCGTATCAAAGAATACGAGTGTAGGGAGACCGGTGGAGAGGATATTTGCCCCTGCTCTGTGTTTCTGCCAAGCCACTACAAAGATGAAGATCCATTATTCTTATTATTATCATGATTAACCAAAAACAAAGTTTTTGCGACAAATGCTTTCCGCGTATGGGTGCCTTCAATCCTCCCAGCAACACCGTGAGGTCACTCTGCTATCACTGTAGGGTGTGGAAGGGTTTATGTAATGTGCCGAGGGGCGGGCAGAGTCAGAATTTGAACCCACATATCTGTAGAGCCAACCCCTGGAAGGCCCCAGTGCCCGATAAACTAAGCATTCCGTGAAAAAGAAAAGAAAGAAAGAAAAATACCAGAATATTCATGGAGTCGGTTCCTATGTTGAGTTGGTATTCCCAGCACGAGGAAGCTAAGGAAGGGCGGTTTTGACTTTGGCTACTTTTTAGACTGGAAACAAAAGAGCGAAACCTTCATCTCTTCCACCCATTCGCTTCCAAATCTCGGGGGTCTGCCTCTCCTTTCCTTGGATGAGGCCTGAAGGAAGAAGGGAAAAAACAAAAGACTCCACAAGCATCTCTCCCCTGTGCTCCTTGAGAGGGAGCCAAGTGGAAGCAATAAGGTTTCTATCCACTTATAAGAAATGGGACAAACTACAGGACGTCAGAAAAGAACCAGAGGGCTATTTCCTCCAGAGTGGCCAGGTTGGAACAGTTTTCTCTAAGCTGTTGCTGGTCTCGGCCACCCATTCAACAAATACTTTCTCCCGAAGGGATAAACGGTCCTGTTGATTTTGAAAATGAAAAACATGATACCTGGATAACAAACCTTATTTCCACAATCCTTTATGGGTTTTTCTGAATCCCCCGGCATTCTGAAAACCGAAAACGTGTTCATGTCCGGTTAGTGACCCCAGTCATGTGAGGGCGTTTATGGTCTTTATGCCACTAAATGTGAATATTCATACATTTGCTGAAGACAAATCAATGTGTTTGATTATTGACTAAGTCACCGCCCTAGAGTCTGCTGGGGCCAGTACATAATGTACTGTATGCTTATGGCATTTCCTCTCAGATTCCAATAATTCCTGCATCTGAAACATCTCTGGGGCCCAAGGATTTTAGATAGGGAACCTGACTTTTACTTGAAAGTCTCCCTCGCCAATCCCTACACAGTTTCGATGACACGTGTGTGACTAACACCCAATCTTCCTCAAACAGTAATTGTCCCAAACCTAAGCGTTCATTAGATTTTGACTTCCTCGCGTAGACCAGGAAAAACGAAAAGTACATTACGTGCAGCAAATCTTCAAGCTGCCATAATGCTATGTGTCTATTCCCATAGCTCCTATTTTCTTTAGAATTAGCATCGAATGCTGGAACTGGGATAAACCTCACAGATAACCCAAGCGACTTGCCCAAAACTGCAAAGAACAAGGTCCCTGGCTGCTGTATATTCTCTAACAGTGTTTTCCAGGTCATGGGTCGTGACACCTTCATCTGGGCAGCAAGATCAATTCACTTGCAACCCCTCATTTTCTTTAAAAAAACAACAAAAAAAGATGCAGCACAGAACAGAAGATGGCAATGTGCATCCCATGCAATTTCACCAAACTTTTCTTTTTGAAATGTGTGTAAGAATAAACACACACACCCCTGCATATTGTCACACATTTATTGTGGACCGTCATTCTACAAGCTTGTTCGCTACTATTCTGTAGTAAGCCACTCTGCGCATTTACTCATTCAGTGGACAAATATTTAATGAAGGTCACCAAGTGAGGCAAGAGTGGGATGAGGGGGTGGGTGTATGGGCAGGGAGGAAAACTACTCGGAGGAAATGGTGCTTGGTGGATTTTGAGAGATGGGTGGCCATAACGGCACCCGAATAAAGGCCATTACGTAATGCAGATAATTAGCATTTTGGGATTGAGGCACAGCCCTGATTAATTAATACCTGCCCTGCCCACCTCACTGAGCTCAAAATGGAGGGTGTATGCGAAAATTTGACTTTGTACACTTTTTCTAAATCAAAGGTATTTTTCTTCTTGCACTTAAAGCCAACAAAATGCTCTCACAGACACTCCCTCATTTGATGGTCCACATTATATGACAAGTGGGACAAAAACTGTTTCTCTCATTTGACAAAACAGCTGAGATTGTCTTTCCCAGAGTCACATAACTAACTACTGTCAGCTCAAACCAGGGCTCTTTTTTAAAAAAGATTTTATTTATGTATTTGAGAGAGAGTGAACACAAGCAGGGGAAGAGGGAGAGAGAGAAGAAGACTCCCTGCTGAGCAGGGAGCCTGATGCGGGGCTCGATCCCAGGACCCTGGGATCATGACCGGAGCCGAAGGCAGATGCTTAACCGACTGAGCCACCCAGCTGCCCCTCAGACAGGAGTCTTAACTACAAATTCCAGGCTCTTTTTAGTATTCTATATTGGTACCAAATACATTATTAGCAGGTCCACATATTACCTCTCTTGGGTCTAACCACATTTCTAAGAAGACACTCTCAGAGATCATTGTGTACCGAGAGTGGGGCATTTTGACTCATAGCATGCTGAGGCCCCTGTCTGGAAGCTCTCCTGGGGCCTTTTCAATCATATTGCATGGGAGAAGGGCTGAGGTGCAAGAGGCCACCTAGCCATCTGCTCAGGTATCAACTAAGCCCATCCCCGAGAGTTCTGGCTGGCTGCGTGCTGATGACCACACTGGGCTTGTCACCAGCTGAGTCACGGGCACGAGACCCTTACTTTTTCAAAGGACACTTGCACACAGTTATGTTGGCTGTGATTCAGGCCCCAGGCCCTCTTTTCTTCGCTAACTCCAATCTTACCCCCACCTCAACCAGGGGTTGAGAAACCATTCATTTCCATGGCTTTTCTGTCATCTCTGTGCTGATTTCACCCAAACTGGTGTCCCCAGCTCAGACTCTCGTCTGCACTCACTCTCATCTCTAACTGGGTGCCTCCATCTGAATACCTGAGAGGCAGCTTGGTCTGTGACCACATCAAGCCCACTCCAACCTCAGGGCCTTTGCACTGCTACTTCCTCTGCTTGGACTGCATGGCCCGTTCCCTGGCTTCCTTCAGATCTCTGTTGTAACGTCTCCTTCTCAGGAAGCTCATCCCTGTCTGTCAGCACCCAGACTCTCAATCCTCTTATGCTGTGTTACTTTCCTCCATTGCACTTATTACTTGACCTTGAGTTGTATAACTCGCTCTTGGCTTATTTTCAACCTCTCTCTCCAGATGCCTGGCACTAAGAACAATGCAGGGTGCATAGCTGAGGCTCAACACATACATATAATGAATGAGAAAATGGCATACATTATCTTACCTCGGCGTCCTGTGACACATGGGGCTTTGTCCCCTTGTGACAGATTCTCAAACTCACGAAGGTGGTAAAGACCTCAGGAATCCTCTCAGCCAGGCCCCTAACTGCACAGATGAGGAAGCTGGGACTCAGCATGGTACACTGGCTTACCCAGGGCTGACCCGGAGGACCCAGGGCCAAAACCTAAGCTGGGGGTTCCTCTCAGTCCAGTGCATTTCTCTCCACCCACCAAATCAAGGTACACAACCCTGGCGAGACATAAATGCTTATAAACTTAGAATGGTGCCTGGTACTTTTTTATAGTAATAAAAATTATTAATATCATACAAGAGATAATAATAGATGATAATATGTTGCCGGATCATCATTCACTAATCATTACTAACTACAGCATGCTAGTAACGAAGCTCCCAGAAACACAGGGAAAGGCAGTTTAAAGTAACGGCTGACTTTCGGCTCAGGTCATGATCCCAGGGTCCTGGGATCAAGCCCCGCATCGGGCTCCCTGCTCGATGGGAAACCTGCTTCTCCCTCTCCCACTCCCTCTGCTTGTGTCCCCTCTCTCGCTGTGTCTCTCTCTGTCAAATAAACAAAATCTTTAAAAAAAATAAAAATAAAGTAATGGCTGACAGATCAGATCAAACTGTGGGATCTGACAGCCTCTTTATCTCCAGCCAGGAGGAGGTACAATACCTGCATTTGGATCTTGGCTTGACCCCTCCCTTGCTACGTGATCAATTACTTAGCCTCTCCATGCCTTAGTTTCCCCACTTGTTAAATGGGTATAATTATAGTATCTTCATAGGGCTCATGCAAGAATTAAAGCAATCTGTATGTACAAAACATTTAAAATAGTAAGTGCTGTCTGTGTATTGCTGTTCTACTCGTTTTAATCACAAGGAGAGGATCACAGCTCAGCAAAGAAGGGGCTCGAAGAGTTGGAGGAAGATGTGAACATTTGAAATGGATCCCAAAGGACAGGTGGAGGGGTTCGTTTTGTTGGGGAGTAGATGAAGTTGTGACAGGCAGCGGTGATGGGAAAACAATATCCCCGGCAGGGAAATGGCCAGAGCAAAACACAAAGGTGAGACACGGGGAGACATGCTGTCGGAACAGTGAGCGACATGCTGGGCTGTCTCCGGCATTGGGTGGGAATGAAGCCTGCATCAGATAAAGCTGGAAAGAGAGACAGATGGGTGGTCAGGTCAGAAAGGGCCTGGAAGTCGTGCTGAAGAGTTCAGATTTTATTCTTCCAGCAAGCAGGAGCCCTGAGGGGCTCTGAATAGGGGAGTGACATTAAGAATCCTCTGAGGAAGACAATTTCGTCCTGACATCATGTGGCGTAAATTATCTTTGACTCTACAGCTTGGGTAAAATTGGTTGCCAAGCTGCCAGGGGGCAGGGAAGGCAACTGGGGATCAGGGCCTGCTTTGCAGACACACCTCTGGATCCTGCAGTTTGATCTGATCTGTCAAGCCTACAAAGAACACACTGACTTTGCTGTTTCTTAATATGGATTCTGTTATCACCTTGTCTAACGCAATTCTGTTAGGTAGGGTGCTACCCAGGCAACCAGAAGCAGGCATGGGTTTAGCCTCAGCCACGGCAGCTGGTATCCGAATCATATCGGTGGGCGAATGGGTCACATGGCTGCCCAACCGCCTGACAAAGGGCTGAGCCCAGGGGGACAAGCCACGTGAAACTGCCCCCACTTTCTGGTCACTTGGGTGGGGCCAAGGGATATGCACTTGGTTCTCCTTGTGCTTCCATTTTTGCTCCCTAGTCAAGTTGTAATTATGCCTATTAAGTTTAAGCATGGTAGAGGGGCTGGGGCTATCTGCTCTCTTCCCTACCCAAGGAAAGGAGGGTATGGGTTTGTTTTCAGAAAAGACGAAGGAGAAAACAAACTCGTATTTTTGGAATGTCTGCTATGTGCCAGGCACCGTTAAAAGTAATACTAAGGAGAAGTAGACCTTTATTTAATTATAATAGTAAGTGCAGTGGGCACTATTCAGTGAACATTGTTATTTTCCAAACTGTACTAAATGCTCGACTTGAAACATTGTATTCAATCCCTACAGCTGCCTTTGAAATAGGTTGTACGATTAGCCCCATTTTAGAGACAAGGACACTGAAGCTCAGCAAGGTCAACTTATCCTTCATCACTAAAGTAATGAGTAGCAGAGCCAGACTGTTCTCTGCATTTATCAGTCAGGATCCTTGGGTTGTAAGCAACAGGAACAGATCCCCTCACATAGGAATGTGTTGGAAGGACTTTGGCACTCACAGAATTGGCAGGAGGACAGAGAAGTCGGCTTAGAAACAGGGAGGTGGGGATGTGGCTCTGGAGCCTAGATGAGGGGTCAGTGCAGGAAAGGTCAGGTCAGAGGCCACCGATCGATCAGGGTAGAACCCGACTCCGTTATGCTTCAGCTTCTTTATCTGTTCAAGGGAGTCTCCAGCCAGCCTGAAGCAGATCATGTGCCATCCTTCGCCTGGGGCAGTACAAGAGACCCGGACTGTCGTCCTGTGCTCTCTCTGCAGATTATATCCAGCACTAATACCCTCCAAAGTGGGGTGTGGTTGGAAGTGAGAGAACAATAAATGTTTGCCACATTAACCTGGGTAGATCCATTCTATTGAGCTTATTTCTCAACTTTGCTAAGGTCCTCCCCTCCTGGTGGCTTATGAATAAAGGTTAAAAAAGAAACAGTGGGCATTTAATAAGAATTCCTTTTATTTTAATGGACCCCTGAGGCTCTACTAATCATACCCAGAAAAGCACACACAGTGGTGAAGTTTACAGGCTGCAGTGGGGTATATACACCTCCCAGCTGGAGAAAGGAAAAACCACACACCAACTATACTGGGTAATCAGTGAAACATGGATGGAATAAACTTGGTAAAATACGACCAGTTTTCAGCATGTATACTAGATATCATGAAATATTTTTATTATCCTCTCAAAAACAGATTTCTTTTGAATTGCATTTCAATTATATTTTTAAAGCACAACTCACAAGTCATTTGTCCATGTTAATTCATGCCCGCACGCAAACACCATGAAGGTAGCCTTGTGCTTATCATCTTAAGAACCCAGACCCACAGTTTTTATCTACCCGTTTACTGTTATCTGCAATAAAGCAAATCATAATTTGCTACAAACAAGATCATAATAATTAAATGTCTATCTGACATACTACATTACTATTTCGATGGCTTTACAACCAGATAAATGCTGAGAGGGATGACGGTAGCCAGGATGTCAGGGAGGGGACCTCTCCATCAAGTGACTCTCACTCTCAAACAGTGACTCATGGTCCTTGGTGATTTTTACTGATGGGATCAGGCTAGTTCTCATTAGCTGCTGCAAGAACATACCTGCCAATCCCCAAAGACTTTGCCATGTGATGATAAACATATGTGGCTGAAGGGTTCATGTTCAGGAATAATTTAGAAACTTCTCAATTCACAGACTCACTCTTTTCTTAGAGGTATTTCCTCCCCTGGTCCCCCTCTACTCTGTCACACCGTCTTTCTACCCTATCTTCCATCCTCCATCCGGGATACCTCCTTTCTCATCCAATTTGCAGCTTTAGGTAAACAGTACTCAACAATCGACTTAATTTCACCTTCAGATAAGCCACTCCCCCCCCATTCCCGGAACCCCTACTTTGCCCTGCCCGGTGATGTCTGGCCGGGACCGTCATGACGGCCTCCTCGTCGCTCTACCTGTCTAAAACCTTTGAAAACCATAAATCAGGTCCTGCCACTCACTCGTCTTTAAAAATGTCTCTGTTAAGGAGATTGACAAACAAGAGCTCTTTGATATCTGGCTGCAGTCTACCTCTGACTCTTCCTGGCTCCTCATAGCCATGTGACATTCTGGGTACACCCTAATTAGAGAATCACAGCCACCTGCTCACCTAACTGCCTCACCACAGACTGAGGTCTCCCTGCAGCCAAGGTCCAACTCATTCACCTTTGCATCTCCAGAGCCAAGCTCCTGACCAAGAGTGAGTGCTTAATAAGTATTTGAGAAATAAATGAATTTTGGTTCCCACTAAGATGAAATATATATATATATATATATATATTTGTAATATGTATGTTAGTAAGCTAATCAATTATTATTTATTGTTAAGTCTAAATCTCTAATTGCATTTTAGCATCATTTAGAAAAATAAGTCTGCAAAAACTTGGTGTGTATGGAGAGGTCGTAAGACGGCTCCTATAGAATTAGCAAAATGGCATTTGCATGTCACCTCATTTTTATTGTTTAAAATGAGCACTTCCCCATATCACAAGGGCATAAACTTCCTTTACCACCTTCATTCTCTGGATAGGCATCCAGGACTGTTGCTTGGAGATACCCTGAACCTTGCCAGGGCAAGTTTGGGCATCTATGGAGTAAGAAGCCAAGCGAGGCCAAGCCCATGCTGATGGTCACGTCGCTGAGGTCCTGCAGCCCACAGGCATCCGGACCAAGTCGCGCTGACTCGCCAGCACCCAGGGGTGCAGCCTTCGCTGGCCGTGACCCTACCCCAGTCTCCAACTGTGCACTCCCGAGCATTTCCACAGCCCTGTTCTAAATCTGTGTTCGCCTCTGTAATTTTTAGATAACATTTCAGCAATTTCAGGTTGGTAACTTAATGATTCTAATGCCATTCTCTAAGACGACTTTTTTTTTTTATGATCTATCTTTCTCAGAGTCACCACGGCGGTTTTCCCTCTTCAGTATTACTTTTGACAGGCAAACTTTGATTATTCGAGTGCCCCAGGGGATGTGCTGAAATTTAAGTTAAGTGAGATTTCAGGTAATTGGAAGAGTTTATAATGTGAACTATAGTAGCTGGGGGGTATGTGAAATTCACTGACAGTTTTGGTTAACTGAAGTTAGGAATAACGAAGGTTTGCCTGGATATCTATTTCAATCCTTCACTCCTGTTATTTCTCCCTTCCTCCCTCTCCCCACCTTCTCAGTCTCTATACTGTCTGGGTGTGCCCTGTTCTTTGCAGGCCTACAGAGATGAGGAGGAAATGCAAGGAAAAAAGACTGGCTTTCCTTCTAGTTGGCCATAAATGGGCGAGGAAATCCCTCTCATTTGCTGAAGATAGCATATATTTTTAAAAATCTTTGCCTGCCTAGAGTGAGTTTGTGCTCTCCCCAGTGCTGGGCTGATCTGACCTTGCCTCTGGCTGAGACGCTGATGACAGGGTGTGCAATTCTGGTTCGTTTCAGAGCTCCGGTGTTTGGGATGGGGCACTAAAATTACCCATGCATCTGAGGCCCTCCCTTTTCCACCCAGGTTGCCAGGGGCCTGGCATACACTAGATACAGGTGACAGCCCATGTCACCAACACTCACATATGCAATGACATATTATAACACACAACGGTCAGATGTGGAATGTGATGATAGATTCACTTGTCATTTCATTATAGGATAATAATTCAATTCAGTTGCAGAAAGCTTTTCTTGTGGGCTGGGCAGCAATAAAAAGCCAGCAAAACATGGGCAACATTTTGGTCAAATGGTCTTTAAAAGCTATAACGTTGCTGTGGCTCATCTTCCCCTGGTATCAAAAAGAAATCATAAAAAAAAACCCCAAAACCCTAAACCCTTCCTACTGATGAGCCACAGTGGCTGCTGTCTATCTACCTGCTCCTAACTTCTCAGATCTGCCCCCAAACACCGTGAGGCAGAGGGGACCTCTAGCTGCACCTCCACTTGATAAACGAGGCTCAAGGGATGGCATTTGGAAGACTACAGTTGAATCCAGGACTATACTTTAACAAAGGGGAATTTGGGAGGCACAGAGACAAAGGGAACATGAATAGACACAACATGGCACATGGGATTTAGAATGAAATGATGTGGTTCTCACGGCCATCACCAACGACTGGCCGTGGGAAGCCACTCACCTGCGCTCTGTACTTCAGTTTCCTCTTTAAAAATGCTGTGTGAATGACCATCACCATCTTGAGGTCTACTCTGTGCCCGAAGGTGATTCAGCATTTTGCACATATAAATCATTAATCCTTATGACAACCTCAAAATGTAAACATTATCCCCTTCTACAGATGAAGAAACTGAGGCTCTGGGAGATTAAGAAAAGGTCACCCAACTTCTAAGTGGCAACGGTGGGATTTAAACCCAGGCCTGTCCCACGCCCCTCCTGCCACAGTGCCCCACGCCTCCCTCAAAGAATCACATGGATTCTGTAAGACAATGCATGTTTTAAAAAAGCACTCAAGGGGCACCTGGGTGGCTCAGTTGGTTAAGCATCCAACTTTTATTTCGGCTCAGGTCATGATCTCAGGGTCGTGAGATCAAACCCTGCGTTGGGCTCCACACTAGGTATGGAGTCTACTTTGGATTCTCTCCCTCTTTCTCTGTCCCTCCCCCAGCCCCATGTTTGCATGCTCTCTCTCTCTAAAAATAAAACATTTTTAAAAATAAAAATAAAAAAAATTTAAAAAGCACTCAATAAATTCTAAAGGTACCAATCTTATTAATAATCACAATAACCCAAAGAACTTCATCTCTCTTATTCAAAGAAAGAAAACCATCTTGATTCCTAAGTTTGTCAGCAGACCTTGCCTTTCTGAAAAATATCATCTCCCTGCTGGGATGAATGGTTCCATAAGAGGGTCAGAGTGCTCAAGATGAAGATTCAACTCAAGACGGAGCATTTGTGGGAATATTCCCTGGCTCCCATCCCTCCAATACTTGAGTCAAGTGCAGATACTCCAAAGCAAGGAGGGGTTCCATCCCTGTCTGCTCCAAAAGGCAGTCATCTGCAGACTAGAGATCTTGAAATCAAACATGCAAATCCATCACCATTTTAATTATCCAAGTAAATAGAACTCATACCACCATCTGCCAAGATGCCAACCAGTCACGATCATCACAGCTCCCCCAGCAGTTCTCTCTGTGTGAAAACCACGGAGTCATCATTCAAGGGGCCACTTGGGCTCGCATTTCTGCCGACAGGATGAAGGTGTCTGCAGCCGAAGCTTGTGGCTGTGAGCCGGTTCTGCCCTCTCTCTGCGCCTAGCTCAGATTCTTCTGAGCACCGCTCATTTGCTCCTGCACTTGCTAGCACTCTCTTCCCACCAGCTCCGGGTAGCACTGATGAGTGGGAAATTTCCCTCAACAAGAACCGTCAGTTCAGAACACAGCCCCACAGCAGCAAGTTGGGTGGAGAGGCATTCTGGAACATGGAGGATGTGCGATCCTGGTGATTCAAACCACAGGAGCTTTCAGAGGACGGACTAAATTGTAAACGCTTCTTAAGGCGAGGGCTCCGTCCACGTCTGTTTCTCTAGCTGGTGATTGTGCAGATGGGTTGATTATGCTAGCAAAGGGCTCCTGTGGATGATCTGAATTTATTATGGCTTCCAGGGAGGAAGGCAAAATCCTCATTGGCTCCACATCACCAACAAGCCACCAGCCAATATTGGGGATAATTTTCTTATTTCCCTTGACCGGTCATTTGTCCACTACCATCACGGGTCATCAGAAGAACATTTAAATGACAATAAGATGGGTTGTTCCAGTTTAGTCTTCTGCAAGTACAGACACAAGGCCTGACACTTGAAAAGAATTCCTTTGGAGAAGACATCACTGATGCAGGTAGTGTCTAGGTTTGGGCATTTCTCTTTCAGTAGGGAAATTCACTGATAACCAGGGTCACTACAGATAGTACTGTCCAAAGGATGGACTAAATATATTGGCCAGGTGACCACTCCAAAAGGAGATGAAATTTCAGAGGCAGAGAGACCTAAAAGGGTATGGATGGCAGTGGATATCCCGAGTAAGACCCTGAGCCCTGGGGTGCAGGGAGATCAGACTTTCCTGGATTCCAGTCTCTGCCCTGCCAGTTCTAGCTGAATGACCTTGAGCAAGTTAATCCACCTCTTGCTGAGCCAAAGACACCTTATTTGTAAAATGGGGACCATGATAGTATCTACTTCATAGGGTTTGTGAGGTTAAAAAAGATAATGAATGAACAAGGCATTTAGTCCAGTAACTGGCATGTAGCTGGTATTTACTGAGAAGTTATCTTTACCATCATCATCATCATCCATAAGCATCATGTTCATGGCTATCATTAGGACTGTTCCTGTCCATACCATGTGGGAGGGTGCAAAGACTGAAATAGTTAAAACAAGTCCTTGGGAAAGACCTACCAAGCCTGATGGGCCTAGATCCCACATATGACCATGGATGCGTCAGACAAAACACTGATGGCAGACTGTCCTCCACCACTCACCGTATGCCAGGTACCGTTCTGGGCACTTCACACACATTCACAATGAGGCCCTATGAGGTAGGTATTACTATGATCCCCTACATCCATATAAAAGTGTTGGCCAATGACATGGAAGCAGAAGTGTCCTGGGAGACTTCTGGGAAGTTTTCTTAAAGGAAGGAGCCCACTCTTCGTGTTTTCTTCCTCCTGCAAAATACTGGTCCCAAAATGGAAAGCTCCACTCTTGGAATGGTAGATGAGAGAAACAGCAGGTGCCTGGGTCCCAGACAAACCGTAAGCCGCCATATCAGCCCTAGACGGCCTTCCTCTAAATTCACTGTACTTGAGGGAGAAATACAGATAACTCTGTCTTATCTAAACCACTGCTGTTTCTGGTATTACCTTAAAATTAATCCCAAATAATATGCCAACATGGCCAAACAACTGATACTGAGGAAGATACATAACTGAGTTCACAGTAGAGCCCTATGTTACTACTGGCTGGTGTCTTTGGCTATCCACGACACGAAAGCATAGAAATACCACACTGAGGTTTGAATAGGGTTTAAATTAAAGAATCCTTCCCTTTCAGCTTGATAATTCAAACTACATACCTGCTAAACACGAGCACAACACTATAGCGCTTTGTTTGGTCGCTCTCTCACTCACTCATTTGGTGAGGCTGTGTCGAGTGGGGAAAACACAGACTTTGAGGTCAAAAGAACCTGGGTTCAGATCCCAGCTCTTGCATTACCAGCATATTCCTGTATGCTTACTCATCAACTCTTAGTCATACTGATCACAGCAGGTGAAATGGTGGTAACCCTAGTTGCCTCTCAAGGGGGTTGGGAGGAATAAATAAAACGCATATAGGAAGTGTGGGCACATTAAATAGTGCCCAATAACTGTGTCCTTTCTCCTTCCAACATGTGCTTGGATCAAACCTTATCCGCCTTGCACATGGCAAGGGCTTAATAAATGGAAACAATGGACGAATAACTACTGCTGTTAGTCATACTGATGATACTGAGAGAGTAGTAACCATCACTGCGGTGTTCGTCATAACAGTGGTAGTAAAATAATCGAAAGCCAAACCGGGAGAGAGTGAAAGCCAGGAAGGTCCCCAAATGTGCACGGTTAATGCCTACATGATCAAAACAGGACTGGTCAGCACTGGGCTGGAGACTGTTTCCGGGGGGAGCGTGGGCATTTTTCTCATGAATCCTCATGACTGTTTCCAGTAATCAAAACAACTGTTTTCCTCACTCACCAAGCAATCCTGTAATCAGAAAAGGACCTCTCTCTAAACCCAGGTGTTTAAATTGTCCAATGAATTCCTCTCCTCTTTTAAAACTGAATTTCTAAGAAGGAGTTGAGGAGTAGGATGAACGAACACCCTAGAATTTGCTCTCCCATACAGACGTTTACACACCACATGGTAGGATGCGAGACGTCCTTGCCGATGCACAGGGGTAGTTATTAGGACATTCAGCATAATTCACGAGTATTCAAAGAAACTAAGTGAGCCAGGGAAGGCATAAACTGGCCTTGCAAAAAACCACAGGAAAATCTCGAAGTCACTGCCCCGGCAGCCTGTTCTAGAGCTTAAGAGAACCCTGATGTCAGAGAGCTGAGCATTCTGATAGTGGGAAACAATGCAGTAAGAAGTTCTAAGACATAGCTTCAAAGTCCAGCAAGCATATGGTTTGTCAATACAGTGTAATCTCATGCTGCCATAGACTGATGTTGATGGTGCTGATGAGTGAAGGACATGGAAACTAGTCACTACTTATTGCTGAGTAGGAAAAAGAACAAGTTTATAAAAAGAGCATCCAGTGACAGAATTCAAAATAATGGTTACGGTGGATGGCGGGTTGTGTTGACTGGGAAAGGCATACGGAGCCTTCTGGAGAGCTGGGAATGTTCTAGATCTTGACCTAGGTGGTGGTTACACAAGTGCATGCACATGCAAAAAGGCATTGAGCATTCACTGTGTGCATTCACTGTATGTGTGTTAGCCTCAATACAAATGAAAAAAATAAAGCAGCCTATGATATAAACTCATTTTTAGAAATAAAGACATGGAGGGCGCCTGGGTGGCTCAGTCAGTTAAGCGTCCGACTCTTGGTTTGGGTTCAGGTCATGATCTCAGGGTCCTGGGATGGAGCCCCATGTTGGGCTCCAGGCTCAATGTGGAGTCTGCTTGAGATTCTCTCTCCCTCTGCCCCTCCCCCTGCTCACAAAGAAAGAAAGAAAGAAAGAAAGAAAGAAAGAAAGAAAGAGAAAGGAAGGAAGGAAAGAGGGGGGAGGGAGGAAGGGAGGGAGGGAGGAAGAAAGGCAGGCAGGCATGGAAAAATACCTGAGAGATTATACACTAAAATATTAACAGTAATCAGCTCTAGGTATTGGAATTACAGTTATTTTCTTTTAAACATCCCTGTATTTTCTAAATTTAGGGAACACAGCAATCTACTCAGATATTTAAAGTTAAATCCATCTTGACCCAAAGTCTGACCATCTGTAGATAATACCTTCAGCCACTCACTTGTCTTCCCCCCAGCCCTTTCTTCTTCATTCAGATTCAGGCCGGCGAGGGCAGGGCCCCCATTGCTGGCCCGAGGAACTCTCTGTGATGGGGTCAAGTAGGCAGGGAGTGGGCGGATGGCTCCTTGGCCTTATTAGAGTCTCACACTTCCACGGAGCCTCTGCTCAGACAGGACTGGGTCGCCTGGCGCACCTGTCTTCAGCCTACGCAGCAGAGGTGGCATCCTGTCCTTCAGTTATGGTCACATCTGCAGGTGTCCCTGACACCCCTTTTGCTCAACTTCCAGCCTCTACTGAAGTCTGGGCAGGGATCTGGAATGAGACCCCAGAAGTCTCTATCTCAGCTCCAGTTCCTGGGGCTTCGCTCTAGGTCAGCTGGTGTGAGTGTGCAGAGGGTATGAACCCAAGCCCTCGGGTGAAAAAAACATCTGACTTGAAGTTAAGAGGCCTGCCTCTACACACTCGTTTCTTGCCGAGTGACCATCAATAAGGACTCTGAGTTTCTGTTTCTTCATTTATAAAAGGATACTACCCCCTACTCATTCCAACTGACAAGGCGGTTACAAGGATAAGGGAATGGAGGGGAAGGTGACAACACCCTGTAGCCTTCTGCACCCCAACTTTTAGCAAAGTGCCTGAGGCTGCGTTCATCCTCTTTAATATCAGTGGAAGGCAGACAGATGTAAGGTACTGTTTTTAGCAATTATTTCTCATGATGAGACCGTGACCACAGGGACCAAAGAAATTGCATAACTTCTTTGCATGAAAGACCTGTGGGAGCAAACAACCTTGCAGCGAGCTTCACGTCTAGTCCAGAGCAGAGGCAGAGACTGGTGAGTGTTCAGACATGCTATAATACAGGTCAGAGCCCATTACAGAAAGTAGCTCTTTAGAACCGAATGATATCCCACCCCCGGCTTCTGCCTGACTCTTTTCAAGCAATATATCTGATACAATAAAATTTCAGTTTGGGAGAAAAGAAGAGAAAGAAGGGGCGGCTGAGAGGGAGAGGGGGAGGGGGAGGGAGGAAATGACTTGTAGTGAATTCATAAATCCCTTGGAGCTTATTAAAAGGAGATTTGACTTACTACCTTTAAAAGATCACAATCTGTATTTTGAAAGTCAGAAGGTGTGTGAGATCAAACAGATAAAAGGGAGCTTTGGGGAAAGAAACAAATGAGAATGTTGTTCTGACAAACAAAAAATGAAATGTCCTTGTTTTAATTCAGGAGCTTTTCAATTCAGGTATTCACAGAGAACCCAAGAGGTTTGTCATCTCTTTCAGATTTGTCTACAATGAGCAGGACATCGTGCTAGGCACAATGGCAGATTCAAAACTGCATCAGCCCGTTCCCGTTCTGAGTAAATCCAGGCCGGAGACAAGGCACGTACATAAATCATTCCCACCTAGGGCAGCCAGGGAGACGCTGGTCACAGAGGGGCACCTGGATGCTACAGGATCGCAGAAGGCCGAAGACCTTCCAGTTGGAGGTTACGGTGGTTACCACTGAGCCTCGGAAGAGGAGTGAGAAGAAGCAAGAGGACCAGAGTTCCTGCCAGAGGGCCCAGCCTGAGCAAACTGTGGGTGTGTGGAAACGCGGGCTCCTGGCAGAGACCCGGTGTGGTTCTATGTAACAGGAGCCCGGGACACGTGAAATGGAGAAACAGAAGATGAGGCTGGAACATTTGCTTTGGATGAAGGTAAGAAAGGCCTTAAATGACAGTGGAGTCTGGGCCAAAGTGAGGGCCAGTTGGAACTATGGAGGCTTTCGAGCAAGGAAGGGTCAGAAGCCCAGTCTGGTTTCCAGGCGCTCAACCAGGCAGAGGGGAGGGTGGAAAGGCAGACGGGGATGCAGGAGGCAGGAGGGCTGATGAGGACGCACCTCTTCCAGGGAGGAGGCTGCTGCTAGCTCTTTGTGTAAGAGAGCCGTGTCCTGAGCACGGAAGTCAGCTGGCAAACAGGCTTCTTCAGCACCAAAGAAACGAGGGAAGTAGAGTTGTCAGCAGACGGCTCTGAAGACCAAAAGGGGGTAGGAGCGTGAGGCTGGACTCGGAGAGCAGGAAGGATGCAAGGCCGGAGGGCGAGTGAGAGGAGCGTGGAAGAGGCCAGGGAAATGGAAGGCACCCAGGAATGGACTGAGTAACCCCCCGCCAGGAACGGAATGAGTAACCTGCCGGTGCTAGAAGGTCTGGCAAAGCTGGAGACTGCCAGGAAAGAAGGAAAGGTGGCAGACTGACCCCGACAGCCCTCACCGGACTGTAGCTAATTACAAAGCCAATTGGAACTGGCTAGAAAGAAGGGAGTTCCATCCTTGCCACCTCCAATCCTGCCTTGGTCGTGGGGTCTGCAGATGGCTGAGCAGGCAGGTACGTCCACCTGCACCCCAGTGACATGGATTTTCAATGGCGTCGTGTTGACAACCAGCAGCTGACACATCACCTCTCTCTGCAGGAGCATCTCCAGAGCCCTGGGAAGGGTTTTCCTAAAGCCCAGGCAAGGACTGGACCGCCACCTTGGCCAGAGAGGGCTGGGGACTTTAAAACACACTTCCATATATCTCACCTCACTTTATCCCCATCTTAGGTGAGAGACACAAGACAGATAATGTTATCCTCATTGTATGAAGTCCAGAGAAACCGAGGCCTTGGAGAAGTCATGAGATTGGGTGGAGCTTGATGACTTCCGTCACCCACCGCAGCCTGAGCCCGGCAGCTGGCCAGGACACCAGCCATGGGCTGGGGCCATGTGGACACACATTCGCAGGGTCTCAGGGCCATGATCGGTCTGGGCGAGCGGCTGAAAGCGGGTGCACAGCAGCAGCTGAGCAGGGCTGGCCTCACAGCGAGTATCAGAAATGGCAACATTGACTGTTTCCTTCCTCCCTTCTCTCCTTCCTTCCCTGAGTCCCTGCTAAGTCTCACATGCCTGGAATTGTACTCGATATTGTTGGCCACCCACGTCTCTGAGGGTCCCCATCCTCAGGAACCCCATTACCTTGCCTTGCCATGCTGCCAACAATCTCCCACACCATCTTCCCAACTCAAATATACTATCCACTTCCCAAGTAAAATACACCGGGCCCAGGAGAGGTAAGAAACTTAAGTAGAGGATGTGACATTTGATCTGGGCCTCAAAGTATGCATAGGAGGTCACCTTGGATGCAAGCAAAGGCCTGGAGATGCCTCAGGGCATGGAATGATTTGTTGTCAGTTAGGAGTTCTGTGGAGAGTGGGGAAGTGGTCGGCAGACGGGGATTTGCTGGCGATGAGGAGGGAGTAGGGCCCCTAGAGGGCCTGGGTTTTCACTCCGCAGGCCCCGGAAGGCCATCCAAGAGCTTGAGGCAAAGGACTGGTAAATCATTTCAGTGCTTATAAGGACAACTCCCGCTGGACAGCCGGACATGGAAGAAAGACCTTACAGGACATGGTAGATAGTCTGGGGAGAGTGGATAAGAACGTGGGCCATGGTGGGATGGTGGGAGTGGTGACCCAGAGCCCCGATTAAAGACTCGTCCCTGAGCAGGGAATAGGGGCCTTCATTAATAATTGGATTGGGTTCCACTGGGAGGAAGAATCACAGACTCTGTAGTGACATCATTAATTGAGCCGGGAGGGAAGGAGGGAAGAGACGTAGGAACGGCGGAAGGCAGAGGGAGGAGGAATTCAGGTTAGGGCACAGAGAGTGTGAGGTGCCCGGAGACAGGTCCAGCGGCCACATGGAGGGATGTAGAAACCCAGCGTGTAGGGAAAAAAGGGTGGAGTGTCAGAGGCTGCATGCCCAGGACCACAAAGGCTTAAGCCTGAAGACGGACCACTGCGTATGCTTAAGCCTGAAGATGGACCACTGCGTATGGCAAAGAGGAGGCTGGTCCTGGATGGCCTGGGCAAGAGCATTTGCAGGAGTAAAGAAGAGGTGGAAGGCAGACGCTTTCATGAGAGTGATGAAAGCAAGGGGACAGAGGAAGAGGTGCAGGTGGGCTCCTGTGTCCTGCTCAATCCTCATCCCTACCGCTTACATACCTTCCCAATGCATCCAGGTAATTTCCTCCCTGCCCAAAGGGTATAATCATGCCATCAGTCACCTCCAGAGTAAAGGCCACACTCGGGACCCTAGCACTCTCTAGAAAGCCAAGAGGCATTCAAGGTCTGCCTAACAACTACCACCCCAAGCCCCACTATGCATTGCCAACCAGAGACCAGACTCTATTAATTCCCAAATAAGTCTTGCATTTGCCACCTCTGCACCTTTGCTATTTCTGTTCCTTCTGCTTAGAACACCCTTCCTTTATACTTCTACTTGCTCAAATCTTGCCCAACCTTCCATGTCCAAGAACCTTCCTCAATCCCCCAATCTAAATTAACTTCCCCTTGACCAACAGAGCACTTACCAAAATGTATGTCACAGGGTAGTGGCCTATCCCCATTCTCTATCACCAATAGACTACAAACCCCTCAAGAGCAACTGTCTCATGTCCAAGGCACTGCACACAGTAGTTCTCAATCTGCGTCTGGTGTGTTGAAGGCTGACCTTCTCCCTTGCTGTCCCCTGTCCCATTTTAATATTCCTGGCTGTCCTTTATTCCTCCATCATACCAACCAACCAACCTAACACAGCAACAGATCCATCCTAATGTCACTAACACTCTACCTGTGTGTCAGCCATTTAATAAAGCTAGAAGTAGGCAGGAACATGGATGAGTTACTTTCCGTAAGTGAGGATGTGAAATCGAAGTAGAGGCCCTATCTATGGCCAGAACTAGGTTGGTTCTCGGGTATTATTCAGTGTCCTCACTCAGTTCCTGCTCCTCTTGAGTCATAGCATGAAACTCATTCCTATCTCCTACCCAACACAGGCTGTCATGATCCCTTCTCTTAGGAGCTCACTAACTGGTGTAGGAGTGAAAATCCGCACACAGAGAAGGTCCCTTCCTTTCTCTGGGAGCATTTTCGTGCTGGGTGCGTGGCTTGGAACATGAACTACATAAAGCAACAGGTCGAAGACCTCACTTCAAGATGATTTTATGATGGATGTGGACTTCTGTTCCACCCAGAAGGACTAGTAAAGGCTGTGGTCTGGGAAGAAGTCAAAGGCCCACCCAGATGAGATCAGGATGTGAGAGTGAGGTAAAAGCCAGAATGCATCACCGATCAGATTGTCTGGGGCAGCCAATTTCTGAGGGGGGCAATGAGATATAAAGCTAGAAAAGTCAGGGCTAGTTTGAGGGAGGCCTTTGAATACCAGGTAATGGGGGCCATAGAAGGCTTGTAAGAAGACCTAGTGAAAAGTGCTTTTCTTTTTAAGGTGGCAAAACAGGTTGTTGATAGTTGATGCGGGATAAGCTGGCTTGAAGAAGAGCTGATACCCTCCACATAAATGTTCGTTACAATAAAACAGCATAAGGCAATGGAAACTTACATAAAAAATGAAAATGGGAAGATTTCAAAATAAAAAAACCAACCAAAGGTTTGTGTTCCTTGGGAACCAGGTATCCCCTCCCACTGGCGCCATGTTACCTGATGGGCCAGAGAGAGATGCAGACTCTCCACTAAGCAAAGTCCTCTGCCGTGAGGCACCCAAAGCCCCAGTGTGGTTTGATTAGTGGAAAACCAGGCGGTGAGTGAGAAATGTCATTCACTCTGGTCATTTTCATTCAGGGACTAGCAAAGTCCTCTTCGAATCTTCAGCCAATGTATTTTATTCAATGTGAAAGCCACTAAATTAATTTTTTAACATAATAAGAGTAGAAATTGTCAATTTTAGAAGCACATATGCGAATTTCCCTGCACAGGAGAGAACATGAATCCTATTAGTTAAAAATAGCAGTTGTGCTCACTTTCCCCCACATGCTAATTTTAATAAACTTACTCTGAAATTAGCCTGCCACTAGGAAGATAGCTGCTCATCCAAAATGTTCCCAGTAAGCACGAAGCTTGCCTTGCAAGAGTTCAAGTACTCCCAGGAAACTCTGAACAATGCAGAGTTCTAAATGGAACTCATCTCTTCTCACCAGACTTAGCCACCCCCAACCCTCTATCACACCCAGCGTCACCAACTCTCAAAGGTCATCTCGGACTCCTTCGATTTCATCTTCCCAATACAGCTGACTATGAAATCCTATCAGGGTCTTTTTTATAAAAATCTTCTTCATAGCCATCCTTTTACCTCTATTCCTACTGACGCCATGTCTCCTTATCACTTTATTTATTCAAACATCCAAATTCATATATTCTACAATTAATACCTACAAAGGGCAAAATATAGTGCAAAGAGCTAAGGCCACAAATTAATAACACATGGTCACTACTCTCAAGGAGTTCAAGATCTTTTGGGTTCAGTGGAGAGATAAACAAGTTACGAGTTAGAAAACCGTATGATTAGTGGTATGACTTAGGTGCAAAAGGAATAATCGGGAATGTTGGTGGTGACAGAAAAGACTAGATTACTGGTCTCTCGTCTTGTCTCTTCCTGATTCCTGGCAAAGTTACCAAATTTGCCTGTACATCCCCAGTGCCTGGCACGGTGCGTCGTAGACGTAAGAGGTTCCCCGATCACTGAGTTCAGTGGAAACAAATCTAATTCCAAATATTTTCATCAACTTGTACTCCATCTAAAAAAGCACCCAGTGCCTCTCTATTACCAGCTACATTAGAGCACACCCTCTGTCTTGCTTTTGAAGTCGTTCACCATCTGGTCCACCCTGGCTAGTCCAGGCTTAATGTCTGCTATACCCCAACCCACTAGTAACAGCCTTTATCAGAAGCATTTCCTCAAAAGTCAACCACCAGCCCAGGGCTTATGCCTGCTTCCCGTCATGATCATCTATGTCCTCTTCAACCAAAGAGGAGGGACCCCAGTTCAAGTTCCACTGCCTCTGAGAAGCTTTTTCCCCACTTCTCAAGCCTTACCAGCCATCTATATATGTGCTCACTATTGGGCACTGCTTTTTCATTTAATAATAATATTATTAATATGAATAATACCCTTGAAATATTAACTGACGTCCTATCTACCCACCTTGCCTCCATTTCTTATAACCCCTACCCCGTTTCTCACTACATATCCCTCTCCCCTCCCTTTTTAAGAAGCCAACATCCTGCCTTCATGTTCCCAGGAAGGGAGCACCCAGCAAAACACAGGTAACAAAGTGACTGGCTTTTCAGTGTTGAAAGTTTGATCCTTAAGACATCAGGGCATAGAATAGTCTCCCCAGGAGCTTTCTCTCCCAAAGCCCCCCAAAAAACTAGAAAGATCTCCAAAGTTAAGGAAAGGACAGAATCAGAGTGCAAGGAAGGAGAGCTTGATTATCAGGGAGTCTCTAAGAATGAACACAGAGCTCTGCCTAATCAGCCTGCGTGGGGAGAGCAGAGTGAGAACCAGGGGACGGGGGTGGGAGCATGACTAGTCTTGATGGAAACCTGATGAGGTGGGGTCCTGGAGAGGTAAGGAGTAAAGCTCTCTAGAGAGATGGTGATCTTGACTATCCATCTCTCCCCTTTAAAAATAGTTTTATGGAGACATAATTCACACAGAGAAAGATTCCTCTTTTTTGGGTGTGCAGCTCTATGAATTTTAGCACACGTATACAGTCATGTAGTCATCGGCTCAATCGAGGCATAGAATACGTCCATCACTCCAGAAAGTTCCTTCATGTCCCTCTGCAATCTGCTCACCCCACTCTCAGGCTCTGGCAACCACCAATCTGCTTCCTGCCGTTTTAGCTGTGCCTCCCCCAAAATTTCATATAAATGGAATCTTACAGTAGGTACGCTTGGCTTGAGCCTCTGGTTTCTTTCACTTGCCAATTTTTTTTTCTTAGTATAGTTGGCACACAGTGTTACATTAGCTTCAGGTGTACCAAATGTTTTAAAGATTCATTCATGTTTTTGCATGGATCAGTGATCTGTTCCATCTTAATGCTGAGCACGATTCTGTTACACGGATGTGCAGCAGTTTACCTGCTCATCAGTTCATGGACGTTGGGACTGTTTCCATTCTCAGCAACTATTCAAGAAAACTCTATAAACGTTCACATACAGGTTTTGATGTCAACACATGTCTTCGTTTCTCTGGGGTAAACTAGGGGTAGGACTGCTGGGTTGTTCGGTTAAGTGTATATTGAGACTTGATGAGAAATCGCGAAACTGTTTTCATGTCCTATTCCTCCAGCGATGCATGGGGTTTCCGGCTGTTCTGCATCCTTGTCAGCACTTGGTTTACCCATTTTTTATTTGTTTGTTTTTCCATTCTAATAGGTGTGTTGGGGGGATCTTACTGTGGTTTTAACTTACATTTATCTAACGATGGATGATGTGGAGTATCTGTTCATGTGCTTGTTTTCCATCCAAATCTCTCGAGGGCAGTGCCTATTGAACTCTTTTGCCATTTTAAAAATGAGGTTGCCTGTTTTCTTATTATTGAGTTGTGAGAGTTCTTTCTATATTCTAGGTATGAGATATGTGCTCTGCACAAATTTTCTCCCAGCCTGTGGCTTATCTTTTCATTTCCTTAATGGAGTTTTTCAGAGCCGAAGTTTTAAATTTTGATAAAGTCCAATTTATCCTTTTTTCCTTTTATGGTTGTATTTTTCATGTCCTATGTACCCTTCTTACTTTTGAATCTCCTAAATTTGGAAAAATCGTCTCAGGTGATGATAAGAAGAACCCTCCCAAAGTTAAGCTGGGCACATCCTGCTAATGATTACATTCCCTAGCCTCTCTTACAGCAAGGTGGGGCCACATGACTACGCTCAGACCAAGGGGATGTGAGCAGAAGTCATCCCTCATTAAAGAAAAGCCCCTTGCCCTGGACTCCCCCTGCCCTCTTTTTCTCCATTCTCATGGGCTGGGGCAAAAACATGGTAGCAACCAGCTTTACACATACAGTTGAGGACCATCCCCAAGACACACTGGAGTAAGAAGGTGCCCCAAAATCCGGGTTCTCAAATGCCTTGTGGAGCAGGGCTGCCCTCCCCAGCTGGACCACCACACTGTAACATGAATGAGACCTACATATCTACCTTATTAGAATGATCTATTTTGAGGGTTGGTATCTTTGTTATCGTGGCTTAAACTTGACCCTACCAATCTACCCTTCTTTCTGAGGAAGTAGGAAATAATCTTACGGGCCTTGGACCCTGCCTGGTGTCATGTGATACATCAACGCAGACAAGTGCACAATAGTTTCCACAGGTTTCCCTCAGCTGAGGAGTGATTCGGGGGCGGCAGGATAGGAATGCCCGGCCCCTAGCCTGGGCCAGAGAGTGAAGTCCCCTATGCTCAGAGCAGTGACTGAGCACTACATGGACATGAGCAGCATAAGAGGGGGACAAGGAGGGACACAACAGTGACCTCTGACCAGATACTAGCCTGAAATGAGGAGACTGTGGCCAGGCACCAGATGCGTGCCCCCCGCCCCCATCACCCCTGCCAATGGCGGAGTCCTGCTGGAGCCCCCTGGGACGTAAATACAAGCTCAGGGAAAGGGAGAGGCATGACTGCACTCCAAATTATCCTTCCACCACCCTTACAATGGGAACCTGTAACCAAAATTCAGGTGTTGTAGCAAAATACAGAAGTTTTCATTTTGTGAATATCCAAGTTTCCGTCCTGAGGTTCATGGTCACTGTACTAATGTTCACAGACCATTTGCCTGGCAGAGGACAAAGCACTAACCAGCACTACTTCCTTTGAGCCTCACAGCACCTATGAGGGGCCACTTTATTACTCTATTGAAGATGAGGAAAAAACGAGGCTCAGAGAAATTGCACAGTGAGGTGATTCTTTCAAGTCCATTCTGCTTCTGGCAAACAGCCCCCAGGGCCCTGACCTGCTCTCGGGCCATGTGGCCTCCGGGGCAGGGCCTAAGACCGTCAGATCACCACGCTCCTGAGCAGTTTCGTTCCAGGGCAGGCCAGTGATCTGAGTGGGTTCACGGGGAGCGATTCCTGTGGTTTTATGGAATGTACTACATAAGAGCTTGTTTTCCGCTCTGAACTTGAATGTATGGGAGGCTGAGGCTGAAGACAAACAGCAAGGAGACCCAAGGGTCTGTGTGAGTAGGGAATCCAGCTGTGCCCAAAACCACCCTACCTGGGACTCAGTAGTCAGGCCAGCTGTAGTGGTTTGCTAGATAAACCAGGTGGCTTGAAACAAGAGAAATGAACTCTCTGATACTCCTGGGGGTTAGAAGTCCAAAATTAAGGTGTCAGCAGGGCCATGCTCCCTAATAATGCTCTAGGGGAGGACTGTTCCTTGCCTCTTCCTAGCTTCTGGTAGTTGCCAGCAATCTCGGGCACTCCTGTTAGCTGCATAACTGATCACACGGCCTTCTTTCTTCTATAACTTCACATTGCCTTCCCTCTGTGCGTCTCTACATCCAACTTTTCCTCTCCTCATTGGATTAGGAGCCCACTCTAATGACCTCACCTTAACTTGATTACGTCTTTAAAGATTCTATTTCCAAATAAGGCTACGTTCGCAGCTGTGGGGTGGGGGTTATGATTTGAACAT
Organism: Mirounga leonina; assembly: GCF_011800145.1. Classification (NCBI taxonomy): domain Eukaryota; kingdom Metazoa; phylum Chordata; class Mammalia; order Carnivora; family Phocidae; genus Mirounga; species Mirounga leonina. Next base: position 61,605,481 of record NW_023270323.1, on the reverse strand, counting down.
GTTTTGGGGGAGCACAATTCAACCCACAACATCAGCCAATTAATTCCCTGAGCTGACCCCCTTTGGGTTGGGTTTTTGATCATTTGCACCCAGAAAGAGGAAGGCAAGATTTAACCCTAGATCTCAGTCGACAACCGAGACCCAAAGCTGTGCCATTAACCACAGGGCCGACTATATGTCTCTTCAATCTCTCTCTTTCAAATGTCAGTGGCTCCACTCTGGGCAGAGGCCCAGGGTCATATGACACACTCAAGGAATATGAGACTGATTGCTACCTAATTAATTAACCAACACTCAAATAGTGAAAATAGTGAAATTGAACTCGGCATGGTTTATCACAGGGCAGTAGGCTGTGAAGTGGCTAGCATTTTTATTTTAGAAATAGAAAGTTATGGATTGTCTGCACGGCTGCAGTTCCAGATTTCTCCCTGATTTTGAAAGATCACCTCAGGTGGTGTTAAGAAGAACATTGCCCCCTCCCCAGACATTTAATTTCCAAAATAGCACACCAGCCATGCTTTTTCACATGCATGGCCGTGTTCACTTCAGGGCCTGAGAGGAGGCTGTAATTTCAGCTTGTTATACTAAAAATATGAAAATAAAACTGATCTCTGTAGGATCATTTTAAATGAAAACTGCTTCCTAGAGGCAAGCCGAGGAAGCAAACTGATCGAAAGAGAGCACGGGGCTCTGGGCAGGAGGGGTAATGGAGTGTGCATCCAGGGTGGGAGGCAGAAGCCAGGTCTTCCGCAGATAACCGATGGGAGTTGTCAAAAAGCCCAGTCAGCTCAGGTCAGATGTCTGGTGACCTCTTCCCCAGTTCCTTCGGCTGGGGTCCAAAATCACTGTGAAACACCACGGGCCATTGACCACTCTCTTCCTGGAATCCTGCTTGGCTAAGTATCAGACACCTCCACGCCAGACCCAGTCCACACCCAGCCAGCTAAACTTGAGTGGGCAGGGGAATCCCCCGGGGAGCTCAGTTTCTCAGAAAAGCAGATTTGAGGCTATGCTCCTGGGCATTTTCACGCCATGGGTGCATCAGTTTCTTGTGGTTGCCATAACCAGTTACCACAAACTGGGTGGTTTAAAACAGAAATTTACTCTCTCACAGCTGTGGAGACCAGATGTCCACAGTCAAGGTGTCAGCAGAACTGATTCCTTCTGGAGGCTCTGAGGGAGAATCTGGTCCGTGCCGCTTCCAGCTTCTGGTGGCGGCTGGCAAAACTTGACATCCTGGGATTTTTGCTGTACAACTCCAATCTCTATTGATATGGCCTCCCTGTGTGTGTGTCTGTCTTCCCATGGCCTTCTCCCTTGTAGCCCTGTGTCTGAAATCTACCTTTACTTTCTTTTATAAGGACACCAGTCATTAGATTTAGGGCTCCCCCTAAATCCAGAATGATCTCATCTCATGGTCTTTAACTTGATTATATCTGCAAAGGCCCTATCTCCAAATAAGGTCCCATTCATAGCTACTCGGGGGTTAGGACTTAGACGTATCCATGGTGAGGAGGTGGGCACACAATACATTTGGGGAGAGACTCTGAAACTTGCATTTTTTCCAAAAACGCAGAGTAACTCTTTGCACTCTGCTCCCCAAATGACTCTGGTGCAGGTGATGTGTGGATCATACTCTAAAAAACACTGATTTAGTTGCTGAGGATTCAAAGATGAGTAAGACATGGTCCCCTCCCTTGGAGAAGCTGCTGTCTAGTTAAAGATATAGACAGATGAACCAATGATCAAAATACAAAGTACAGCCCAATGATCCCAAGCTCTGCAGTCAGACAGACCAGGGTTCAAATTCTCTAGCTGTGAGGCCAGCAAGCCTTTAATGAATGTCTGTGGAAGGCAAGAAGGCATTACCCTGCAGAAATGCAGCTGGAACAGGCACGGCAACTCCTGAAAGACCCATTCCAGGACCTTGATTTATTCCATAAGCATTTCGGGGGTACCTGCTGTGTACGGAGCCCAGTGTGTAGGCCCTTGGAACAAAGCCAAGGAAAACACACGTCCTAGTGGGGCGACAGTCAGTGTGGTCAGTGCAAGGTGGAGGTAAGCCTGCCACGGAGGGGCACATTCGAGTGCAATGAAACATTTCCTTCCTTTGGTTTTCCATCCTTTACATTCTGTTCCTTAGCATTCTCTTCGCGTCTACTGTGGGACTCTCTCAAACTGTAGCATTATGCTCCAGAAACTCTTAGAGGGCAGAAGAGGCTGTCTGTCTTCTTTGCCACTGAATCCCAAGCACCATGTACCTGGCTGCTAATAGACATTCGGTAAGTATTTGTTGGAGTGGTGTCATTTCAGAGCCCAGCACTGGACTTTTATGAAGAACCACCTCCAGCCTCCTTGACTAATGGGTGTGAGTCCTGAAGGGCCAAGAGAAAAGTCCTCTAGAGGATCTGTCCCTTGACATAAAGCCTGATAGTTAGACCCGGGCAAAACAACGTATCAGAATGTCGTCTAGTTAGGAGCTTTCAACTACTAGACCAAGAGTAAACAAACTAAGCCAGGGAGAACTTAGGACATCTTATTCCTCCTCAGAAATACAATGCTTCACACACACTGAACATTAAGTAATGTTATCAGACTGACCTGGAGGCCCAGAAAATGATTAAAGGAGAAAGACAATGCCGGGTTTCCCCTCCAGCATCCCACAAGGGAAGGAAGAGAGCAAACCATTACAACCTGCATTGTGTGCACAGGAGTCAAGTCCAAGAGGCCCCAAGTTGGCCTTGGGCAAAGGGGATGGTTCTCAGGAGGGAGAGAATGGAAAATTTCCGGGGGATGCTCAGCGTGGCTGGGTAACGTGGCTAGTCACATATGGTGCTAAGTCAGGAACAGCTACCTACCTGTGAGAGGGGGACATGGGCCCTCACTCTCACCTGGAAAAGTCTGTGGACAGCCCCTCCGGGGCCAAAAAGCCCAAGCTGGGTTGAAGAGGGAATAGCTTCGGAGACTACAAGCGGGCCCCAGGGGTGTTTGTGACAAAAGAGTTTGGTGGGGGGGGGAGGACTGGTGTTTTCTGCTTCCACAGATGGGATGACTTCTGCACCTGCTTTTCACGCCTTTGACAAAAGGCTCCCCGCCTGACACGGAGTAGGCCGGCCATACACGTGTTGACAGAAACGAGTAAGTGACTGCATGAAGGCTACGGAGGACCCCGAACTCCCCCACCCGCACCTCCACGGCAGGTAATTCCACCTGGGCCGAGTGGAACCCCAGGGTCCGGATTCCCCCCCCCCCCCCCCCCCCCCCCCCCCCCCCCCCCCCCCCCCCCCCCCCCCCCCCCCGGCCCCCCCCCCCCCCCCCCCGGCACCACCTTTCCGCTTCAGCACCCGCCGTCCAATCGCGAGGCTCCAGAACGGCGGTGACCAGACAAGCAGGTGGGGCTTGGCGCCTCTCCTCCCGGATCCCCGCGCTGCGCTCCGCAATCCGGGGCCCAACCCTGCCGGGGGTCGGGGACGAAGGCCCCTCTCCAGAAGCCGGTACCAGATGGCGCGGAGCGAAGTGGCGCCCGGCTAGCCCGGGCAGTGCGGGAGGAACGGCGCGCCTGGCGGGGGCGGGGGGCAGCGCGTCCCCCGCGCGTCCCCACCCCGCTCGGCCACCCCGGGGCGGGGGGGGGGGGCGCGGGCTCGGGGCTGCGGCGGCCGCTCGGCCCGGCCCTTCCCGCCTGGCCGGCGCCTCGGCCTCACCTCGCTCACCAGCCCCTGCCAGTCGCTCTCGGTCCGGTCGCCGTTCATGGCCTCCTCCTGCAGGCGCGGGCCGGCTTCACGGACGCCGCCCTCCTCCGCCTCCTCCTCCGCCTCCTCCGCCTCCGCCTCCCCGCGCCGCGCCGCCGCCGTCGCCGCCACCCGAGCCCCGCGCGGCCCCGACAGGGCCGGGCACCTCCGAGCCGCCGCGCCGCCGCCGCCTGCGGCCGCCCGCGCTGTTGACTCAACGTCCGCCTCCGCGGGAAGGGGAGGAGGAGCCGCGGCGGCCGGGCCGCAGCCACAGTCTGGCCGCCCCCCGCCCTCCCCGCGCCGCCCGGGCCCCCGCCCCCCGGACCGCCACGCACCCAGCCCCGACCCCCGATCCCCCCCGCGCAGTGCCCCGGAGCCCGGGCCCCACGTTTACCCCCCCCCCCCCCGCCAACACACACACCACGATTCTCGCAGGGAGGGGGCCGAAGGGGTCCCAGCATGCTGGTCACTACTAGCTCCGGGATTCCTGCTCTCCCCTGGCGGGAGGCGCGCTTCACAGGCACCTGCGTGACCCCCCAAATCCAGCCAGCCCCTGACCCACTTCCCAGCGGGGGAGGGCGGTGGCTTTGTTCCCCAGTGAACCTTAGGTACGGGGCCTGGCACATAGTAGGTGCTGCACAAATGTTTGTTGGTCACGGGAACGAAGGGACCACGCGTTATTATATATTTAACATTGTTTTTGAAGCTACTAATGTTTACTTACATTTATTTCGCAAATTATCAGCTGTCATAAATAGAAAGCAAATGATAAAATAGAAAACAAAACAATATTGAATTCTAAATAGGACCAAAAGCTCTGAGTGGGATGCCGTGCTCTGTCAGGGCAGGTGTTAAAGACCTGCTGGCTTCGATCTGAGGCTGTCTCCTGAGAGGAAAGACTGAAGAGAATTACAGAGGGCAGGGAATCTTCACAAATAAGTCATTAATATTCAAGGTGGTTTTCCCAGGTCTCCTAAAATCCTCTCATGGACCACCACCAAGGTGAGCTTTCCAGTCTTGCAGAAGCCCAACCTGTGAAGACAAGCAGGTAGGTTGAGAAGAAGCTGTGGACCCATTTTACAGTTGTGGGAGCATCACTGTCAACATTTACTTATTATTTTTAGCCCATTGTGGATCCCGGATCAACCCTGTGAGATGAGTGTTCTCGTCATTTATCAGATGTGGAAACAGATCTGAAAAATGGAGAAACAGAGACTTGGTGAGGACATCTGGCTCCCAGAGGGTCTCTTCAGCATCTTGGAAACCTGAACACGAGGTACCACACCTGGAAGAAGGCCATATTGCATTTTATCGTTGGCCTCATTTTGTCGGCATGTAGACTGTAAAATGGTGTTAATAATTCCCTGCCATTGTCTGTAGCTTTGACTCTAGGCTCAGCCACGTAACTAGCTTTAGCTAGTGCAAGGTTGCAAATGTGCAGGGGCACTAATCCTTGCTTATGCTCTTGGGAACCTGTGAACCCTACCAAACAAACAAGCCCAGGATAGCTTGCTGGATGATGGACTCACGACCAACAACCAGCCAACTGCCACATATGTGAGTGATGCCAATGACCCCCACAGATGAGATGTTCATGCATGAGCCCAGCTGAAACCGGCAGAAGAACCACCCAGCTGAGCACTGCCCAATTTGCGGACCCACAGATCACATGGCTAAATACATGGCTGTTATGTCTGAAGCCACTAAGGTTTGGGGTGGTTTGCTATATATCAGCAGATAACCAACACAGATGGTGATGCACTGATCAAGAGCCTGGCTGGTCGGAACTGTCCCTGGCAGCCCTTAACAAGCGACAACCCCTGGCATCATGACCTTCTGGGCCCTCATCTAAAGAAGATTCTACAGCTCGGGCTATGAGAAAGAGCCAGTCTACCAGGTCACACATTTATTCAGTGCCCGTTGTGTACAAATACTGTACATATCCTGGGAATGTTCAATAACATTGCAGACCATGGTCCCTGTCCAGGAGGGTTCACAAGCCTTACCATCAAGGTTCTGCAAGGTAATGTTCTAGCGAGCGGGAAGAGAAGAAAGAAGAGGCTAGAATGCAGCCTAAGGCTTCTGGTTTCCTGACCATGCTGGGCCACCTAATCCATTCTCTTTTTAATCCAAGGAGGTGGTGGAAAGAAGGTTCATCCCTGAGCTGAACGTCTAGGGTTAACTCGGTGCCAAACACTTGTTCCTAACAGCCTGATCAATGTCTCATGCTACGAAGCAAAGTACTGTCTGCCAATATATTGCCCTCTGGCAAACCATCTGGTTTCATCCGACCTGTGGATGATATACACTGCAGGAATATCAGGCATAACCTGGTCCATCTGCCTTCCACTGCCTCCTGGTCTGTGCCTCTCTCTCCGCGGGCAGTCAGGTAGAAAAGCAGCCCCGCCCTTCCCGTTACCATGTGCACCTGAGGCTTTCAGTTCACCTGCTGCTCTGAAGCCAGGCGGCAGGACAATCCGGAAGCAGTTGCGAGCCCAGGAATCTTCACCTGAGAGACCATGTATCTTTAAGACAGCCCTCTGTGTGACTCTGTTTCCCCTATGTGTTTTTCTTCCCTGCAGTCAGTCAGCCAGTGATTGAGGTATTTAAAAATAAAATTGGGGAGGAAAATCGAAGAGTGGCAAGCCTCTACCCACAGCAGCATGCAGGGAGACTTTCAACTCCATTGACATGGTCTCTGTAGTTGGCTGGGGTTTTCCTTAGAGGGTTCCAGGCCTCGAGTGCCAGCTCGAACCTGCTTAGCTTGTGAGATGTGGTTTAATCACGAACCAAAGCAATGGAGCTGCAAGCGATTTTTTAAGATTTTTTAAGAGATTTTTTATCTCTTTTCATTTATGCAGCCTGACATTGAGTAATAATAATAATTAAATGCAATGTAAGCTTTTAGGCACCTTTACCAAAAGGCCTCTAGATACCTCAGCAGCAGCAGCCCAGGCTGACAAAAACAAAGCTAATTATATCGTGGTGAACTTCTGTCAAAGAAAAAACTAAAACTGCTCACCAACTGTCCTTATGTCTGATAAAAACGGTACATGAAATGCTCCAGCCCACAGTCCATTTGCACGGGACCAATGGAAAACCAGGCATGGCCTTAAATTTGTCTTTATCTTAAATTTGCCACCCAGACACTAGTATTGAAACGTTGGCTTTGCCTCTGTTTTCACACACTCTCCAGGGTCCCAATTTTTCCATATTGATTCACAGCCCCAGGGCCAGCTTTATTTATTTATTTATTTGTTTGTTTGTTTGTTTGTTTGTTTGTTTATATGTACGTACAGGGTTAGAAGAAAGTGCTTAGATGCTTTTGAGTGATGCGTCTCACTTTCAAAAGTTTGAGAGGGTTTTAGATGTGGCAACTCCAAAATAGCTTAATCTAAGACATTGAACCAGCAGATAGATACTGATGAAAACAAAACCAAACCAAACAAAAAAAAAATCTCTGGAGAGACTGGGAGCGAAAGGATGACTTGAACTGGTTGTTAGAAACCTAGCCTCTCATCACCATGTCTCCACTGACTTGCGAGATGACTTTGGCCAAGTCCCAACAGCCCCAGAGACCCGGGAAAGCCCTAAAGCTTTTGATACAACTTCTCCAGACACTATTTTCAATTCAAATTCTGGCTGCCCAAGCAAAAATGTCAGTGTTCTCCTTAAAGGAAACTTAGAAAATATCTAGTTGAGATTTTTGGCTCAGCTTTTCTCTGAACTACACAATTGGGGCAATACTCATGACCACTCCTTTCCCCTAGTCACCTTTCTCCTGCCTGAATTAGGAAATCTAGTGTGATGAGCCTGGGAAGAAAATGATTCATAATGATAACGGTTTATAGTGATGTCTTATATATGTATATACTGTATATTTATATAATTTTAAAAAATTAACTCGATATGAACTAAGATCCCCAATTCTTGCTTTTGTCAAAGAAGGGCTATTTAGACAGATCCTGCCAGGAGCCCTCCCCCACCCCACCTGGTTGCTAAGTGCATTCCTTTGTTCTTTATTTTAAGGGCGTGGGGGGAAGACTGCAGAGGACTGTAGGTCCTAGTGTCTATGGCAGTCAGGCTTCCTACAGAGCGCTGAGACCTGAGGTCCCCTGGGCCACTGGCCTCAATTCTATAAAAGATAAGCCTCCTCTCTTCTCCCTACCTGGGGATGCTCTGCAAAGCGCTTCATCCATCATTTCCCTCCCACGGCTGGCAGCCAGATATCAGACAGACCCGGATTCTGCCCGGGGTTCCTGACTCAGAGCATCCTCTGTCTGTTTGCCTCCTGAGCTCCTGGGCCCTCTCTCTGCCACCACTATGCCCTCCTAGCCCAGCAGCAAACAATCAGTTGCTCGCTGCTTCCCCACCCCCAACCCCCCCAGCCCCACTGGCTGCCAATCAGCCAGGCAGCAGGGGGTGGAAGGAAGTTCCACTCCCTGCTGAACCACCACTGAGGTGCTCAAATGACTGAGTGGGGCTGATGATGGCCTGGCAGGCCGGGACCCGCAATTGCCATCCTGGAGGGGTGCACGCGTCGGTGTGATTGGCTGGGGCGTTGAGGGGGCAGGGGGCGGGGACCAGCCGAGGCAGAAGGGCCGCTCCTGGGATGGAAGGGTTCTGAGAAGGGGGACCCAGACGTCAGCAGCAAAGGGCCAAGAGCTGGAGGAGGCCAGGAAGGAAAGGAGGGGCAAAGGGAGAGGCAGGGCCCGGTGGGGCTCCTGGTAAGAGGCCAGAAAATCAAGAAGGTGGGAGAGAGGAGGGGGGCGGGGGGAAGCAGAGGCGAGGGCAGGCTGGTGGGGGAAATGGTGTGAGTCGGGCCCCAAGGAAGGAGTTAAATGTACAGAGACAGGGAAAGTCACTCTGCTCCCAGATTATTCAAATTTGTTGTACTTATTGATAATGTATTTCATTTCTTCTGCGTGGGGGGGATATGATTCAGCACAAATTGGATGTAAATTTATGGAAATGTAAATGCAGAGAGGCTGCAGGCCTGAGCGGCTGCCGGGTTGGCTGCGTGGCCCTCAGCACAGGGGAGGTTAGCACTCTCTGGACTTGGGGATCTGAAAATAGAAACGGCTGATTTGGGGGCCACTGGCCTCTCCTGCAGGCCAAGAGAGGGACTGACCCTGTCGCTCTGCGAGGCTTCTTAAAAAAAAAAAAAAGTCTGATGATTGTCTAAAATAGGATCACCTACATTGTCCTCTGGTCAGATTTTTCTCTTAGGGTTGGGGGGACGGTTTTTACCCAGTAGAGACGGACAGGCTTATTTCAGTGAAAAGGGACACCAAAAGAAAAGAACTAACATTATCTAGAACCTACTGTGTGTACAGAATTCACTATCGAAGCGACAACAGTGTTGTTGTTTTTTTTTTTCCTTCTGCGCTTTGGAAAAGTAATGGGACTTGGGGGAGGGAAGAAAACACAAAGAAAACAATTTGATAGGGTGAAAAGGTGGCATTCCATATAAATAGCTAGAGCTGGTAAAATATTTATTGTCCATTAGGCTGTCCTTCAGAAGCCTGGATGTTGATTTTTATCTTCCCCTTCATCCAGGGTCATGACGTTTCTCTGATGATGTGCCTCTCCCAGTTGAGAGCAGCCTCTCCAGCCTGGCCATGACCATGACTGCAAAGAGAACCCTTCATGGATTTTTGAGAATAGCTTCTCTGAGCCAGGCCTTCCTCTGCAACTTGCAACCACGGTGAGACCGGAGATTCAAGACCCCATAACGCAAGGTCCACCAAAGTGTTTTACTGCCCCTTCATTCCCGTCAGAGGCGAATGGGACCAGCACTGGTGTCTGCTTTCCACCAAAACTGTGATTCCTTTCAGTGTCCAAACGGTTGAGCTGCTGTGGCTCCCTGAGCTGGGGGCAGACAAAGAGGTGTTGCCTGCAGTCCGCAGCCGGGGCTTGTGGATGTACTTGAGCAAATGTTTCAAAGGATGGCAGTGATCTGCTTGCTTTTACTACATCCACGGGGCAGAAATTGTCAGGGCTTGGTGACACCGATTATAATGCTTTGACCTCATTCAGTCACCAAAGGGCAAATTTCTCTTTGTTCTCTAGCAGAAACACAACTTGGCAAATAAACATGATTTCTAAAGAGAGACTGTCAACAAGGGTATTTATGAGCTTACTGTGTCCCTGCTATTCCATTGAGTAGCTTACCTTTAGGGGGGAAAAAGGCACATATATGCCCACCTGTGCCACCAAAGGCACATATATGCCCACCTGGTTGTTCCCGTGAAGCAGAAAAAAACTTTCTTTTAAAAAGATTTTATTTATTTATTTATTTATTTATTTATTTATTTATTTATTTGGGAGAGCACAAGTGAGCAAGAGAGAGAGAGAGAGAGAGAGCATGAGAGCAGGGTGAGGGGCAGAGAGAGATGCAGACTCCCTGCTGAGCAGGGAGCCAGATGCGGGGCTCGATCCCAGGACCCTGGGATCATGACCTGAGCTGAAGGCAGACGCTTAACCATCTGAGCCACCCAGGCACCCAGGAAAAGCAATCTTAAGGTGATATAAGAGATCTTAGGAGGATCTTCTAACAACCAGGTTAAGATGCTGGCTTCTGTCCTCGAGGCTCTTAGTCCAGTGGCCAAGTTCCCCAAGCAGCTGAACACCGCAGAAACGTGGAGAAATATTCCAGAATCGGCCTCTATGGCTATATATTATGTCACATAGTCACCCTTTCCAGGAACTGGGAATGAATCATGAAAACTAGACCCATTTGGTACGCTTAAAAATGGTTAATACAGCAAATTTTATGTTCTATATATCCTACCATAAAAATAAGTAAAGAAAAAAAAAACTTTTGAAAAAATTAAAAACACACAAAAAAGAAAAACCAGGTCCAATTAGAAAGCTGTGAGAGGGCAGAATCAAAGACACAGAAAACATGAGTTGGCGAGTTTCTGCACCACATCCCAGATTATTTGAAAAAGAGGTTGCAATGACTCCTTTCTGAGGTGAAGGAAGAAATAGTCGGACAAAAGCTTGAGAAAGGGAGCAGTGGGTTGGAGTAGTGAGTTTGGGGGCTGGGGCACCTTCACCACCCTGTCTGTGATTTGGTGTCCTCGTCTCTACGATGAGCAGCTTGAGCCAGATGACCTTGAGGGTCTGCAGCTCGATGAAATGAAGCCAAATTTTACATTTGGGTGGAGCTCTGCACAGAAGGTTAGTGAAGGTGTTGTTAACCACCACCCAAGAAAGATTACAGCACCATAAAGAGTTAGGAGTACAAGGAATCTCGGAGATCTGGACCCCTTAGTTTACAAGGAGAGAAATAGAGGCCCCAAGTGACGAAGCACCTTGCCCAATGTCACAGAGCCTGTTAGGGACAGAGCCGTGGCCAGAGCCCAGCTTCTGATTCCCATGCTCTGGCTTCTTCACCGTGCTTTGAAGTTGAGAATATTGGAAGTTCCCGAAGAGCAGAATTCTGGTCACCCATTGCTATGCAACAAACCACCTCAAACCTAGTAGCTCCAACATTGATTTACTATTGTCTCCTGGGGTTTTGTGGGTTGTCTGGGCTCAGCTGGGTCATTTTCATGTGGAGTCTCCCCTGTGGAGACCAGACAGAGGCTGGGCCTGTGCTTCTCTGAAGGCTCAACTGGACCGATGTCCAAGACAGCTCATTAACATGGCCGGCCATTGAGACTGGCAGTCGGTGCTGCCTGCCCGCTGGGAACTCAGCTAAAGCCGGCAGCTGGAACACCTACTCCTGTCTCGCCATGTCGGGCTTTTCACTACATGGCAGCCAGGTTCCCAGAAGGAGCTTCTCAAGCGCAAGTGTTTCAAGGAAGAGGAGGTGTGTCTTAGTTCATTCAGGAGGCTATAACAAAACCCCTTAATCTGAGTAGCTGAAAAACCACAGACATTTATTCCTCACAGTTCTGGAACCTGGGGAGTCCAAGATCATGGTGCAGACAGATTCGGTGTCTGGTGAGGGCCAGTTCTTCGACGGCCATCTTGTCACTGTGACCTAACACAGTGGAAGGGGCGAGTTGGGTCTTTGGGGTCTCTTATAAAAACATTAATCCCAGTCATTAGAGCAGAGCGTTTGTGGTCTAATCACCTCCCAAAGGCCCCACCTGCTAATATCATCAGCTTGGGGTAAAACTGTAACATTTCAATACTGAGGAGACACAAACATTCAGACCATAGCAAAGTGGAAGCTGCCAGTCCTATAAAAGGTCAGCCCTGGAACTAGCACGCAATCACTTCCACCACAAGCTTTCGGTCAAAGTAGTCACATGTCAGCCCAGTTTCAAGAGAGTAGGGTAATAGATGCTACCTCTAGATAAGGATGGCATGGGGCCATCCATGTGCACATAGGGAGAAACGAATTCCAAAGAATTCCATCTCTGGAAACACACGACCACAGCAACAGTTCTGATTTTTATCACAAATGATCCTTTGATGCCGTCTTTGCAAAAAGCAACCCTGGGAGCATATTAACCAAGCTTGACATTTTTCTCTTTATCTTAATGCAAACAAAATCAATTGAATTCAGGCCTCCATATAAATTTTTTGTCTCATTTTGTTTTAGATGCTATCAGTTCAGGAATCACTCAAGCCAAACCATGGCATAGAGGAGTCCTTATAGAAATACCTAAATGACGACAGGTATGAGTACATCCTGTGTGGAAAGGAAGGGTTAGGCACTGAAACATTGAAAGACTCAATCCCCCTTCATTATGAAGAGCAGGGAAGTAGAAAAGAATAAAAATGCATTCCTCGAGGACAGGGATTGGCCATATTCATCTCTGGATCCCTAGTACCCAGGACGGTACACAGCACATAGCAGGTGCTTAATAAATATTCCTTGAGTTCTATTTAAATACATTCCTTCTCAATCATAATGTAAACATGGGGCACCTGGGTGGCTCAGTCGGTTAAGTGTCTTAACTCTTGATTTTGGCTAGGGTCATGATCTCAGGGTCGTGAGATCGAGCCCTGCATCGGACTCCACACTCAGCAGGGAGTCTGCTTAAGGTTCTTTCTCCCTCTGCCTCTGCCTCTCTCCCACCTCTAAAATAAATAAATAAATCTTAAAAAAAATAATAATCTAAACTAGCATTTATTGAGCATTTGCCACATGCCAGACACTTTGCTAAGCACTTGACACATGTCCCTTCACCTAATTTTCACAAAACCATGTAGTATCTGTAATTATCCCAGATCTGATATTCAGCAGGTAAAAGCCAGGAAGACCCGGCTGGTTGCTGGAAGTGTAAAATACTTGCATACAGGTTGGTAAATAACAGATGCTCTGTGCCCCTGGAATGAACCCCGGACCCTTATACCTCTCCCTCACCAAATACCTCAGCCCAGGAGAGACCCAGGTGGATACCACCAAGGAGCTCTCATCATGGTTCCCCCACAACGGCTCCCATCCCCGTGTGTTTCCCTGGCCTGAGCTGACCAGATGCTGAAGGGGTGAATGGAGCCCTGGTGGGTGGTGCTGGTACCTCAACAGGTAAGTGCTTTGTGTCCATCTCGTTGTCCAAGACTGGAATGAGTCTTCAAGAACGAATGCATCCGAAGTCACGCTCCTATGGCCGCCTGTGGGATTGGCAGTCTCTGCAGTGTACCTTAGGGGATGTTAAATATTTTGAATATCATTTCTGATTATCTACATGTGAAAGGAGAGGAAGCTGAGCATGTTAAAGAGTTTTTCAATGATTGGCCAAGGTCACACAGCTAGTAAGGGTGGGTCCAGGACTAAACTTTCTCTGAGCTCTGTGCACTCTGCTATTATGCTATGCTACTGTATTAGTTAGCTAGGGATGCTGTCACAAAGGACCACGCACTGGGTGGTTTTAATGACAGAAATGTACTGTCTCACAGTTGTGGAGGCTAGAAGTGTGAAATCAAAATTGGCTGTGAAGGATCTGTTCCAGGCTTCTCTCTGTAGCTTGTAGATGACCAACTTCTCTCTGTGTCTCTTCGCATTGTCTTCCTTCTATATGTGTCTGTCCCCGCATCCAAATTTCTCCTTTCAACAGAACACCAGTGATACTGGATTGATTAGGAGCCTACGCGCTCCAGTCTGACTTCATTTTAACTAATTACATCTGCAATGACCCTATTTCCAAATAAGGTCACATTCTGAGGTACTGACGGGTAGGAATCCAGCACAGGATTTGGGGGATGAGACACAGTTCAACTCTAACAGCTATTTTCCTTAATGAGACTTCCCTCATCTCTAACAAAGTTAAGTAGGCATCTACATAAACTATCTGGAGAAAGTTCACAGTGTATAGGACTACTAGGTCCCCCGTTAATGCCTCACCATTCCCAAGGCTCCCCTCCTTACTTCAGTCAGAAGTGGTTTGAATTGGCACTACTTGGCGACATTTGCTCTTGCCCAGTTGTCATCCCTAGGTTTCTATTGTGCCAACCCATTTCGATGTCTAGTTGAAGGATCTGAGATAAGGTGTTTTTTTTACTGACTTTTATTCATTTTCATGCTACTTCCATGTCCTTAAGCTCGCTGCTGTTTCAGCTCTTGTCCCTTCAACAGTTCTGTGAACTCTGCAGCTCAAGGGATCCCAGGACCACTGGTCGTGTATGATGAATCCCTTCCAATCTCAAGGAGCTCCTGCAAAGGCCTTTCCCAGGAAGGGCGATAGGAAGCGTTGCTTTTGGAACTTTTCTCTCACTGAGAGCTTCAGCCATATTCTGTGTATATGAGATGGTCGTCCGGTTTTCTTGCACACTCCTTCGAAACAGACAGTAACCTTGGTCTCAGAGGCAGTGTCCTCGGACTTGGAAACTCATTGGACCAAAAATGTCTACAACTTATTTTTCTCCTTAGATTTTCTTTTTTTTTATTGATTTTCCATTTTTAGCACAAGATTGATCACCAGCAAAATACCAATTTACATACAGATTCTGCTAAACTCAGCGTCCTATATACTTGGGACTTTTTCATCTATAAACCAATTTTTTAAAGAGAGAGACTCTATTATCAGAAGTGTCCCTGATGACACTCAAGATAGCCTATAGGGAACAAACTCAGGATGCCTGCAGCCTGGTGGGGTGAGCTCAGCTGATTTGTGAGCATAATAACTATGAAGCCAAGGTCATAGGTTGATACGAATATGTGCAGGTTCATCTTTTGCTTACTTCTACAGCCACAAGCCTAACTTGCAAACTTTGGTCAGCTATCTTATAAGTTCATTCAATAAAATTCAGCAAATACTCTTTGAGTAAACTACTATGTGCCAGGCACGGTTCAGGTACTGGGGACAGAGCAGGAAACATGAGGGATATGGGCCTTGTCCCCATAATGTTGTGGTGAAGCACATATCAAACAATTGTGCAAATGATTATTTCATCACCAAGGTGATAAGTGCAGTGGAAGAAAAATACAGGGGTGCTATAAGAGTACATAATAGGGAATCTATGTAAAGTGTCAATAACTTAAGACCTGAAGTTAGCTAGGCAAGAGGATGGGCTGAGAAAAAGGGCCGCCTTGGCAGAGAGTACTGTGTGAGAACAAAGAAACTTTATGAAGACTACCTGAACCCGAGCACAAAGAGTGGGGAAGACTGTCACAGGAGGTCAGGCTGGAGGGACGACCAAACCCTTAGCCACATTCTGGAAATGGGAATTTATCATACAAGTACCAGGAGTCTTTGATGGGTGTATTAAGATCAAAGCTGAGCTTGAGTAATCCAGAGCCAAATGTATAGGGTCTTGAATAAGAAAGAATTGAATTTCTCCTTCCCATGGTCATGCTGACAGGGCAGAAAGGGCACGGCGGGGATAGCTGGTCTCTGGCCTCGCTGGTTCCTCAGCTGGGAACCCTTGAAGGTGTTGAGGAACTTCATGACGGAGAGTGTGGATCATCTGAAGACTTCTTCAATCATTATGTCTGGCCCCTGGGCTGCAAGAACACAAAGACCAAGACTTTATTTTTTTTTTTTAATTTGACTGTAGTTGACACACCATGTTACATTAGTTTCCGGTGTGCATATAGGGATTCAACTTCTTTATACATTACATGATACTCACCGCAAGTATAGCTACTATCTGTCACCACACAACCATCACCATATCCTTGACCATATTCTTTAGGCTGCGCCTACTCCCCTCCCCTCAAGCAACCATCAGCTTGTTCTCTTTACTTAGAGGTCTGAATCTATTTTCTGCTTGTTTATTCATTTGTTTTGTTCTTGAGATTCCACATATGAGTGAAATCATATGGTATTTGTCTTTCTCAAAGACCGGGACTTTTTTTAAGTTTTTATTTTAATTCCAGTGTCGTTAACACGCAGTGTTGTCTTAGCTTCAGGCGTACTGTATAGTAATTCAACACTTCCGTACACCACCCAGCAAAGACCAGGACTTTTGACTCGAGTGCCTGTCAGCGGTTACGCCACACGCTTAGCTTCCTCACAGAAAAGCAGCTTCGGGAGGGGCAAACTTCTCACATGGCAGCTTCGAGAAACAAGGTGAGGGAGGCTTCGTTGTCTTTTATGATCCAGCCTCAGAAGTGGTGCATCGGGATCACTTCTGCTGCATTCCGTTGGTTATAGGTAGGTCGCAAGCCCATTTGGGTTATAGAGGAGGGTTCACAGACTCCTCCTCCTGATGGGACAGGGTCAAGGTCACATTGTCAAGATGTACTGATGTGAGATTTGGGGACCATCTTTGGAAAATATAATCTGCCACATCCAGGAAGGTCATTACTGATGAAGCAGAACTGAAACTCAGTTGTTTTTATGCCCAGACCCTTGTTCTTTTGCTTAACCATGCTGATGAGTCAATAGCATCATTTGCATGAATAAAGATTTTTATGTTATTAAAAAGAAAAGTTGAAACATAAGGCAAGAAGCCAAATCCAGTCTCAATCGAACATTCTCTATATTACAAATGCAGCATAAATATATGTTTTCCCTTGCTCTCACAGAGCAAATAGCTGCATTTATTTGCGTCCAAAAACATGGAAAAATTCCAAACTATAAGTAAAAGGAAGGAACTCGAGAAAACTACTCAAACTTCTATCTGTAAGTGTAAATCTTCATAAAAATCGTTGTAAGGTTGATTAAAGCAGGTGCTGAAACCTTCTCCAAGCCTGAAGTGTTGCACTTAGAAACAACCACCTTCCCGTATAATGATGTCATCCTCTAGGTACTACTTCTCTATTTGGCTAAGCAGTCAAATGCAGATTAAATTCCCTTATGTTAACTTGATCCACCATTCCCTCCCCTCTCCAACATAAACGGATTTACGCTTGCACATGCTCTCTCTCTCACACCCCCATCCCCCACACACATTCACGCACACATGCATACACAGAATTTTCTCCATCCCCCTGGAGCCCTTTAGAGTTCCTTTACAGAACAGGTATATTTTCCGTAAGACTTGGCTTGGACAAAATTCAGGGCACACACACCTGTGTATATCCATGAACTCAAAGTGAATTCCTTCCCTTAGCCCCATGAATAAAGACATAGTCTGGAAGAAGGATGGGACAAAAGAACCTTTATAAAACTGCTCACCCCTGTTCCCCCCTTGATCATAGTCTATCTCTGGTCTGGGAATCTGAAAATGTCGGGAAATGCATTGTTCCCTACGATTTAGCATTAGCAAGAGAGCTCTTCGAAAGGATTCTGTTGCATCTCTGTGTCTTTGCACATAAACCAGGTCTTCTCTAAAAACTCACTTCAGATGTGATTTGCAGTGAAAATCCCTAAAGTTGTGGTAAGGATTTTAGGAGCTAAGAAAGGGAAACACCACTCAGCGCTTACTGTGTCCAAAGCAACATGCTAGGTGCTTTTCTGGAGATACGTACATTGGAGGTTTTGGCATTAAAAGAGGGTGAGACTGGTAGTGTGTGTAGACAGAGTAGATGCCCAGGGAGGGGGCAGAATCAAGGGAAATGGGCACGAGTCAATTTGGAAGGATGCCTAGGAATGCCAATGACGTGGATGGCATATGCAATGGAGGAAGGCTTGGCATTGATCTATATTTTTCTCACTTTCTTAATGGCCATTAGCCTGGCCATGCAGCCTCCCACCCCACAACCTTAGCAACTCCTGTGCCTTCCATTTTCAGCCACCAAGTTGGTGGCACTTTGCTGTGGCAGCCTCACCTGCGAACTAAGACAAATGTCTCAGGGTCTTCACAGAATAGAGCTGTTTGCCCATCATCCTCTAATGTGTCTGGGGGCTGAAATGAGTCCAGAAAGGAAGACAGGCAAAGGACAAGAAAGGCAGATTGCACTCGGCAGGACAGCCGGCTGGGCAACACACACCCTTTCTCTTTGGTGACATTGATGGCCAACTGAATTGATCTAGATTATTGCTAAACTTCATCTGTCAGGCTGCTACAATGTCATGCACTTTGCTGGTCTGTCTGCCTAATTCACATGAAGAAGCAGCACCCTTATTAGCCCAGTGTTCTAGCTCTTATGCGTTGGGGTTTTTCGTTTTGTTTTGTTTTGTTTTCTGAAAGGCTGAGCGTGGAGGAAACTAGTCTCAACACCAGAGGTTTTCAGTCCCATGGTCTGGTGAAGATGTTGGGTCCCATTCAGAGCTGGCCTCAGTGCGCTGCTCTGGGACGTCCGTGTTCTCCAAACTGATTGCCAAGCCCCCCTGCTCTGCTGAGTCTGAGAAGCGGTCCCGAATCTGCTGCACTTTTTCTCTTGTGGGCTCCCAGGGAGTGGAAATCAGCCCAGGGCAGCTTCACGAATGACGATCTCAGGGATTCTTCTGAGTGAGGCAGAGATTTCCGAGTAGATTAGGAAATTTTTACAAAATCTCTTCTCCTTCCTCATTAGCACCACCACCACTATCATTTCCATAATCATCTTTATAATTATTTGAAGTGGAAAGGGAGCAGGGTACCTGCTTAATGAAAAATAGATGGGGGGAAAGTAAGTGATTGAATAGCCTTTCTCAGAAAGCGCATCATCACCCATAATGGGTGAGAGTCTGAGGGCGGGGGACCTTAACAAACTTGTCCAACTTACACTTGCTCTCATCTCCTTCACCCTTCACTCCAGTCCGATTGAATTTTCCACATCCTGCCGCGAGGACTCCCTGATCACCCACCTCTGTGCTTCTGCTCCTGTTAACTGTCAGCACACCACTCTTATCATGGGATCCTCCACCTGACCCCGCTGCTGAACTTCCAAAAAGCCCATCTGAACCTCTCCTGGAGCTATTGTCATTTTCTTTCTTTCTTTCTTTCTTTTTTAAGATTTTTATTTATTTATTCGACAGAGAGAGAGAGAGAGCGAGCACAAGCGGGGGGCAGCCGGCAGAGAGAGAAGCAGGCTCCCCGCTAATGCGGGGCGCGATCCCAGGACCCTGGGATCATGACCTGAGCCCAAGGCAGATGCTTCATCCAATGAGCCACCAAGGCACCTTTCTGCCTCATCAGCTCCTCCAGGAAGGCTTTCTATCACATTCTTCTCTGCATCCCCCAGCCCCCAACCACCATGCATGTGCTTTGAACAAAATAAATATTCAATAAATATCTATTGAAAGAATGAGCAACCAGAAGTTTAATTCACTAGCTCATTTTTTTTTAATAGACATCTATCGGGAGGAAAGGGAACAATAGCAGGTGTGGCAGACCTGGTCATTATTTCTCAAACAGCTTTTCTTTTTTGCCTGGACACACAGGTAAGTGACATTTACCTGCCAGTTTAGCAGTTAGAAGATACCCTCTAACTGAGCACTGGCCAATGGAAAGTGAGCAGAAATGATGTCTACCACTTCAAGACTTGGCCCGTTAAACCTCCACGAGTGACCCTCTATTCTCTTTCCCCTTCTGCCAGCTAGATGCAGGTTAGCATGGTGACCTTGGACCCTTGGACACTGCATCTGGACGATGACAAAGCCACAAGGAAGAAGGAGCCATGATCCTTGAATCATCACACAGAGAGAAGCCACCTCCAAATCAGAAATACCATTTAGGATTTTGAGAAAAGACCAATGTCTACCATGTTTGAGCCATTACACAGTTTGGGGTTTATTTGTTATAGTAACTGTGATTACCTTAACCAGTATAGTAGGTTTTAATATTTCTGGGGGAAAGTGCAAAAACTATAATTCTTGGTTTTCTTGAGCAATTGGGTTTTTTTTTTTTTTTTTCAATTTGGGCAGAAACATACCCTCTTTTCATTTTGGTTGTGGAAGTATTTAAAGCCATTCCACTTTCAGAAATGCTCTCACTCAGGAAAGCCCCCATTCAATGAAGAGGAGCATGGAGAGTTTTGGTTGCTCTTTCTAGAAACTGTTATACTAACACATTACTCCAGTTCCAACAACAAATGCAGAGGGGGTTCCTGCTACCCTGGACTGGGAGAGTTTATGGAGATGGGTTAGGAATCCTGATAAAAAATTTCTGTTTTAGAGATCATAAAACCCAGTTCTTCTTGATATCAACTCATAGCACAAACTTCTAGTGTTCTGAACTGTTTGAGGGAGGGAGGGATTATCTGGCTCAAACAGGTACCACCTAAAAGGATTGGACATCATGACAAGCTCTTGCTCTTCGAAGAACTCTCACTTGGGGCCGCCTGTTTGGTGTAATTATCCCAGGAAACATGCCGAATGCTGCCCTGTTCCCATGTGGAATAGAGTCTAAACTCTTTAGTCTGGAACGTAAGGCCCTCCCTGATCTGACCCCAGTTTTTCTTTCCAATCAAACAAACATTTGTTCAATATGTTGTACTTTGTCATACTTCCTTTCTTTTTCTTGGGTTGCTCCACCACCATTTTATGTATATATATTTTTGAATTTTATAGAATTTTAATTATATATTTATCTTTATTTATTTATATAATGCACATATAATATATGTCTATATAGAGAGATATACTTAGTCATGACAGGCTAGGTTACATTACAGTGATGAAGCCTAAACTCCCAGTGGCTTAGCGTATGGAATATTGATATTTTGCCCATGCTATATATCCATGGCGGGGGACTGAATGTGCGTGTTTGGGTCAGAGGAGGTGTCTGTACTCCATGCTGAACACTTGGGTACTCAGGTTGATGGACTGAAGGACTTTCTACCATCTGTAGCTGCACTATCTGGGACACAGAGCCTTCTCATTGACTGTAGCAGGAGGGGAGGGACCAAATAAGTCTGGCACTTTCACATACACGCCACTCGCCAGAACTTGTCATGGGACCCTGATGAAAGAACTGGGAAGTGGGCAAAGCAAGGTAATATTTAGTGAGCACAATCATCTTTGCTGCTCTTCCAGGAAGCCTCCCTGGTTCTTTCTAGTGGCAAATGATGTCTCCTGCTTCTGGATTCTGAGAGTACTATATGTGCGCCTCCCTTGCAGTGGGTAATTTCTACATTATATGAAGATGACACACACACACACACATGCACATAGACACACACACATCCATATCTATATAAAATAGAAATCACTTACTGCATTTATCAACTCATTGAAATCCTCGTAATAACCCAATGAGGTAGCTCCTTTTATTGTCTCCAACGTACAGATGAGGAAATTGAGGCCCAGAAAGACTAAGTGTCCTAACCAGACTCCAGCCAGGATTCTAACACAGCCAATTTACTTCCACAGTGTATGCTCTGAACTACTCTACTATATTATGGCTTGTCTTTTTATCTTCCTTATTAGCAGAGAGTAAGATATAAAATAGATTCATTTCTTTATTTCCCATAATGCCAAGTACGGGTTTAGGCACATAACATGTTTTCTGAAAGGTATTGCACACAACTAGTACTTTTCTAATTAAGATCTTCAACAGATCTGATCTTTTAATAATTCTTTCTGCATTGCCGGATTGCTCCTGAAGTATCAGAAAGCATTTCAGGATGGGTGACTATTTCTCCTTAAAAGGCTACAGTTCTTTAAGAAGATAGACTGGGGTCTTTGGGGGACATCTAGGGGACAGCAGGACGGAAGGCAGCGGAAGTTAAGGTAAGACACTCAGGAAAGACTCAAGCCACTTTATTTATATTGTGTTTGATTTTGTGCTTAAGAGACTGTTAAATTGCAGTGGGGAAGTGTGGCTGCTAAGTCTATTTGGTCTTCATTTGAGTCCCCAAACTCCGTAAATAAATCCAGATCCCCAGAGAGGACTTTCTCCTGCTTAAATGTGGATTCCTAGCAAGCTATAATCCCCTTCCATTGGCTGTGAGCCTTCTACAAACTAAATTTAGAAAAATTAAATTACAACCTAGCAATGTGGCTCCCCAAATGAAATGTATAGGGCAGAGTACCCCAAAACACCAGGGAAAATGGTAGTCACGGGGAGACGTTGAGGACCTGGTGGTCAATCTCACATGTCTCCAATCAGAAAGGCAAAGGTCCTGCTCATTTAGAAAGAAATGGGATTGTGTGAACCAATTTAGAACCATCAGGACAATGACCTGGGAGAGGAGCCTCATTCTAATTATGACTCTGTGTTCCAACCAGGCATGAAAGAAATCACAGTCAACCTATTTCAGAGAAAGGCATTCCCCAATGTGGCAGTGTCCACTATCTTATGCACAGTGAGGGCCAGTGAGTCAGGGAGGAAACATGGAAAATGATCTTCGATGACTAACACAGAGGGGGCTGTTTTCACGTTGCCCTGATGGAGAAATTGGTGGGATCGCAGGAATTAATAAGAACTATCAGCCCCTGCTGGGATGTTCTGTCCTAAAATGGGGACTTGTATGTATTTAAAGGGGAGGGGCTGGAAGGCACAAGAAGTCTGTCCTGGGAAGATAAGGGGACTAAGTGGTACTTTGTCATTAACCAACCCACAGGATCACTCTGCATTATCCAGTGAGTGGTAACAATATCCAAGTCATCTTAAAATGCATTGCAGAATCTTGACCCAAAGTATTCTCTGGGGGGAGAAAAAAAAGCCTGATGTTTTCCTAGTAAACTGATAGAGATCTCTGGTTTAAAGGGCAAATGTAATTGGATGCTGGAACTTAAAAGAAAGAGTTTCTGTGAGGATGGATATCATTTTTGTAGAAAAGTAAGGTTCATTATCAGTTAGCGTTCTTGGTATATTAATTTATCAACAAATATTCATCGAGTCCTAAAATAGGCCAGAGATTGTTCCAAACACTGGGAATGATATGGTGAATGAGACACAGTCCTTTTCCTTGTAGGTTTATATTCTGGAGGCAGAGACAGATAATAAATGGGAGGTAAACTAATAACTGTAATTTCTTGCTGCAATAATTGCTATGAAGAAAAAGAAATGGAAAAAAAAAAGTAAGTGGTGTCTTCGTTTGTTCAGACTACTCTAAAAAAACACCATGAAAATATGAAGTAGCAAAATACCATAGGCTGGGTGGCTCATAAACAACAGAAATGTATTTCTCACAGTTCTGGAGGCTGGGAAGCCCAAGATCAAGGTGCCTGGTTATTTGATGTCTGGTGAGAGTCCACTTTCTGCTTTGTTACAGCCATCTTCTTGCTGTGTCCTCACGTGGTGGAAGGAGCACAGGAGAGTTTTGTGTGGTGTCTTTTATCAGGGTGTTGTGTCCCACATTTGTGAGAGCTCTGTCCTCATGACCTAATCACCTCCTAGAGGCCCTGCCTCCCCATCACAGTGGAGAACAGGTTTCAGCATATGAATTTGGGGAGGACACAAACATTTAGTCTATAGCACAGAGTGAGGTATTAGGAAGTATTTCAGTTTTCTATTGCCTTGTAAAAAACTATCTCCAAATTTAGTGGCTTTAAACAAGGACTTATTATTTTTCATGATTCTGTGGGTCAGAAATTTGGGGATGGTTCAGCTGGTTCGTTTGACCCACTGGGGTCAATCACTTGGCCACGTTCACTGGCACCGGGTTGGGCTGAAAAGTCCAAGAATTCATTCATATGTGTGGTGCCTCCATGCTCCTCCATGCGTTCTCTCTCTCTCTACATGGTGTCTCATCAGTCAGTAGTCTAGCTTGGTCTTCTTTACAGTATGGCAGCTGGCCTCCCCAGAGAAAGCATCCTGGAAACTTCTAGGTTTGCTAAAGACTCGTCCTGGAACTGGAACATTGCCACTTCCTCTGTGTTCTATTGGCCAAAGCAGGGCATGAGACCAGACCAGATTCAAGGGTGGGCAAATAGACTCCATCTCCCAGTGGGCAGACTTGTTGGAAGCCATCGTTGGAAACTGTCTACAACAGAGAGTGAATGGAGTCAGAAAGCAGGCTGTGTTAGATATTATGGTCTTAGGAGATGACATTTGAACAAAGACTGGAATGAGGAGAGAGGTTGAGCCATGACAAAGATGGGTGTGTGTGGGGGTGTGCTCTAGACAGAGAGAACCATGAGGACAAAGGTCTTGAGATGGGATGCACATAGTGTGTCTGAAGTTTAACAAAGATGTCAAAGATCCTGGGGATGTGTCTAAGAAGAATGCACAATAGAGTAAATAGGCAGTTGATGGAGACAGAGTCAGATTATCAGTGGCCTTGGAGTTCATGATTAGGTCTTTATATTTTATTCCACATGTGATAAGAAGCTCTCACAGAAGAGTAATATGAAATGGCTCATGTGTCAGAAGGATCACACTGGCTGCCGTGTGAAAAATGAATGAGAGGAAAGAAGGAGTATAGGTAGAAGGCGGGAGACCACCTGGGAGACCCCTTCAGTCATCCAGGTGAGAGATGATGGTGGCGTAGAGTAGAATAGTAGCAATGGGTGCACAAGAATATATTAGATTCTGGATATATTTTGAACTTAGTCCCAGCAAGGTTTGCTGATAGATTGGATATAGAAGTGAGAGAAAAGAGAGAATTAAGGCTGAGTTCAAGATTTTTGGCCTGGCCAATGGCATCAATCATGCTATCATTTGCTGGAATGGAGAAGACCCAAGAGGAGCAGGTTTGGGGTAGGGTGGTAAAAATAAGGAGTTATGTTTTAGATATTTTAAGTTCAGGGTGACTCTTCAGAATCAAAATATAGATTTTAGTTAAGCAGTTAGATATGTGAGTCTAGATTTCAGGGGAGAGGGGAAACTAAAGGAATAAGTTTAAGAGTCATCAAAGTATAACTGGTATTTAGAACCACCAAACTGAATGGGACCTGGGACTCTCAACTTTCGGAGGTAAGGAAGAGGAGAGGCCAACAAAAGAGACAGAAGGAAAGTTGTGAGGAGAACAAACAAGAAAGGCAGTGATGTCCTGGAGGTCAGGGAAAGATGTTTCAAGAATAAGGCAGTGCTCACCGAGTTGCTGGTGTTGGTCAAGTAGGATGAGGACATTTTGGTTTGGGCCAGTGCAGAAATTTGGGGCAACCTTGACAAGAGCAAGTTCAATGAGTAAAGAGGAGGGGGGATCTTATGAGAAAGTAGTGGCAGCTGATATAGACAACTCTTGCAAAGACTTTTGCTTTAAAGATCAGCAATGGGTCAGTAGGGGCTGTGGATAAGGGAGATTTTAAGTTTTTTAAAAGATGAGCAATATTAGAGCATGCTTCTTCACTGAAGGGAATGTACATTATTGATGGGGAGAAACTTATATATGAGGGGAGGCAGAAAATACTTTCATAAAGCACGGCTTTCAGTAGATGAGAGGGGATGAGATCCAGTGCTTCAGAGGAAGGCTTGGCCTGAAACAGAAGAGTGGGTAGATACAGATGCAAATGGCCTAGGTGATATGGTGGTTGAAATAGGAGAAAGTTCTTTAACTGTTTTGGTTTCTTTTTTTTTTTTAAAGATTTTATTTATTTATTCATGAGAGACAGAGAGAGAGACAGAGGCAGAGGGAGAAGGAGGCTCCCCGCGGAGCAGGGAGCCTGATGCGGGACTCGATCCCAGGACCCTGGGATCATGACCTGAGCCGAAGGCAGACGCCCAACCGACTGAGCCACCCAGGCGTCCCTAACTGTTTTGGTTTCTTAATGAAAGGAGAAAGAAGATCGTCAGCTAAAGGTTAGGTAGAGATATTAAAGATTTACAGTGAGAGGATTATGCTTTAAAAATAGAGTAGAAGAATTTATTCATTAGGGAATGAGGCAGGATTCTGAACCCACATGAGGTATGTGGTTATATATTTATAAATTTAGAGTAAAATATGATTGTGTGTTTTTCTCTAGCCATTTGTACCTGCTAAGGTGCATGCATGGAGTAAATGGAGAAGAGAGTTTATCCAAGAATTTGGTTTTTGCCAAGCGTGAAAAAGGGAGGGAATGGGTTGCATTTTTTTTTTTTTTCAGAAATGGTTGAGGAGTATTAGAAATTTATTTCACATGCACTTCTATAGTGGCTCCTACGTACCAGCCACATGTAAGTACTTGTGTATGAAATATTAATATTAAATATTAACCCATTTAATCTTTACAACAACACTTTGAGAAAGATAGATACTATTATTCCCCCCGGTTATAATAGATGATGCACTGAGGCACAGAAGATTGAGTAACTTGTCTAAGGACACATAGCATGTCTAAGTGACAGAGCCAGGACTTGACCTTGGCAGTCTGACTCTGAGCCTGTGTTGCTAACCCCTGCAATGCTTCTCCAGAGGATTTGTACAAGACAGGGGCTGTAGGGATGGGTAAGGAGGGGAGTGGAGACACAAAGCAAGTGATGGACGGCAAAGAGTTTGTAGGGTCAATGGAACAGAAAGGTTTGGTTGGAGTTAGGATAATAGAAGGAGTGAGCCAGAGAGAGGAAAAGATGTAAACAGAGAGTGGGATGCTTTCTGAAATAGAGATTCTGGAGAGGGTAGATTTATTGATCACGTCAAAGTCTAGAATATGATTCTGGGAACAGGTTGCTGAGATGGCATGAGAAACAAGACAAGTGGGGGATAGAAACTGAGAGGCCAGAGTGTTGGATGAGCCATCTTCATAGGTACTGAAGCCTCCAAGGATGCTGGAGAGAAAACACAATGGGCCAAGCTAGTTCAACTCTTCCTGAATAAGGAGACATGTCTTGAAGGCTGGTAGTTAAGTGCAATAGGGAAGAAGTGAGTCTATGTGCTTCCAATGAGCTGAAGGTTGTGCAGAATGGGGAGGCTGGGGTAAAATGGAAAGCAGTGGTCTAGAAGAAGAATTGCAGAGAATGCCCTGTGCCTCTAGGAGAAAGTCAGTGATGATTAGAGTGGGCTTTAGGGAAAACACATTCACAGGGAAAGGCAGGCTTTAATAAGAGAAGAGGCTGGGGATAGTGGGATTTTGCTGCTGATCAAACATGAGTTTTAGAGGTATGTTGGAACAACCTGGGGGTTGGCGGGGGGGGGGGGGGTGGCAGCTTGAGTCACATTAGGGAATCAGATGAGTCAGGAATGGCCTGGGACGCTGGCACTGTTTGGGGGTGTCTGAGGTAATGAGATTGGTCCTGTTGGTCTCCAGTTCTAATTATAAACCCCTTCTTGGGCCTGGTCTCTGAGATGATTTTTGGCATGCAGTGGGTATGCCCGTAGCAGGAACAGTGAGTCTCATCAGGGCACAGGTGGGTCTCTTTAAAGTCCCATTGTCAGTGGTGCCAAGGCCAAGGAGAGGAGCCTTACCAAGGCCAAAAGAAATAGACCTTAGCTAAATTAAGCAAAGGTGAACATATTAAGGGATATGAAGAGACCCACAGAATTGACAAAAATCTGGACAACCTGGCTAGGAAATGGACAGGAATAAGTAGAACCCTGGGTGGCTGGACAGGGGGTACTGTGCTATCTGTTTCTTAGCAAGAACAGTCTAATGAACAAACCGTGAGTGTAATGAATATTCTCCAAGCATTCATTCACTTAGCATTTACCACTTATAGAGGCGCTCACTCAAGACTCAAAGTCCTGGGAGGGTAACTACTGGTTGAATGTAGACCAGTGGCTCTATTAGTCAGTATAGACTAGGCTGTGCTGCAGTAACATTAAAAACCCATAACTTGGGGCACTTGGGTGGCTCAGTTGGTCAAGCCTCTGCCTTTGGCTCAGGTGATGATCCCAGGGCCCTGGGATCAAGCCCCATGTTGGACTCCTTGCTCAGCAGGGAGTCTGCTTCTCCCTCTGTCCCTCCCCCCACTCATGCTCTCGCCCTCTCTCTCAAATAAATAAATAAAATCTTAAACAAAAAAAAAACATATCTCAGTGGCTTAACCAACAATGACTTATTTCTTGCTCAGTTCTTGTAAGTAAGCAGGAGGCTCTGTTCCACTTGGTCACTTAGTGATTCAGGCTGATGGAGGTTACACTGATAGCTCTGCCTCAATATATTGCTTCAGAGCTTTCTGAAGGAGAGGAAGAGAAAAGCAGGAGGGTCACACACTGGCTTTCAAATGCCCTGGCCTGGAAGGGACATATATCACTTCTGCTAATACCTATTGGTCCGAATCAGTCACATGACTGCCTAACTGTAAGGAAGCAGGGACTTATGGAGTAGCACATGGCATTCAGTGAGCAGTAAATGTCTCTGTCACAGGCTGTTCTGGAGCAGAAAGAGGGAGGTTAGCACTAACATCCAAGGTCTACAGACACCAAATTCACACTCTTTCCTAATACTACACTGCCTTCTTAACGATTATATGTGTAGGAGGGGAGGGGCATGTAGGGGGTATTTAATATTTCTGTATGTACCTTTTTATTCCTTTCTAAAAATTCTTTACATAGTGTTGGAGCACAGAGAATGTGCTTGAAATTTCTCCTTAACTGATGGATTGATTGATATGAAGCATAAAGTTTGACCATGGTGAAATAGCTATAGTTCACCTGAACCAAGATCTTCAAATGGCATCAATTCGATTCAACCAACCCCTGAGAACGAGTCTGTACCATACATCAATGACTGGCATTAAAGAGAAATGACAGAGAGCCCTAATCAGGAGGAATCTTAACAGTGCAGCAATCTTAAGAGAGAATTTTATTTATTTTTCCTTTGGCTATTAAGAAAAGTCTTAATTTCTCTAATGGAAAGAAACAACATTAAGGACTAAAAACACAGTTTAAAGAAATTAAATCTATTGCCCAGGTAGAAAGAACATCATTTGACTCTAATAAACAAGTTCTGAGATCTTCTATGTGATGACTTTTGTTTTCTGCCATATGTGATTTGAGTGGATGATGATTATAATGACTATGACGATGGTTATTTTTGGTAAGTATAAGTACGCAGTAGCTTCTACCCATTGGCAAAGTTATCAGAATTCAAGTACAAGTCCACTCCTCCTTCAAAGTGCAGATCCATATTCCTTCTACCCTGCTACCCTACTACCATATTCCCCCTCTCCCATCAGACCCTTGTTTCTCCTCAAAATGATAATTTTCCATGTTTTCTGGGAAGACCAAGTGCTGAATTGGGAGATGCATGAGTGGCTCCTTCTGGGACATTGGTCCTCACACTTTCGAGAGCTTCAAATCCCCTGGACATATTATTGAAACATAGATTGCTGGACTCTACTGCCAAAGTTTATGACTCGATAGGTCTAGGGTGGGGGCCTAAGAATTTGCATTTCTGAGGATTTGCATTTTCCTGGGTGCACTAAGTCAAATAGTGTTCCTCCACCCCAATACGCACGTCCACCCAGAACCTCAGAAAATAACCTTTTTTGGCATTAGAGTCTTTGCAAATGTGATGAGTTAAGATGAGGTCCTACTAGATTAGGGTGGACCCTCAATTCAATGTGACTTGCGTCCTTGTAAGAAGAGAAAAGACACAGAGTCACAGGGAGAAGCCATGTGAGGAAGGAGGCAGAAATTGCACTGATGCATCAACATGCTATGGGAACCTAGGATTGCCAGCAACCACCAGAAACTAGGGAGAGACAAGGAAGGAATCTTCCCAAGAGCCTTCAGAGGGGGCACAGGCTGCCAAGACCCCCATTTCAGACCCCTAGCCTCCAGAACTGTGAGAGAATAAATTTCTGTTTTTTAAGCCACCTCAGTTGGCGGTAATTCATTATGGCAGCTCTAGAAAACTAATGCACCAGTGGTTGCTGAGAATTACTCTTCTAGAAAAAAGGGGAAAATTGTCAAGTACCTTTCCACCAGAAAATATAGAATTTGGGTGATAACATATTTTTGAGAAAAGGGAAGTTCTGACTTTTTTTTTTTTTTCTTTTGGGTTCTGTAGCAGACATGTGCTATTTGGGGGTCATACCAAAGCATTTCATATTGCTTTTGGATAACTGCCACTGAAATGGTCACTTCAGGAGACTTTACTCTGAAGCTGGACCCTCTTTGTGCCTGACCTAATACAGGCAGAAGTGGGCACGAGCCCCTGCTCGGCCAATCACCCTCTCTTCTTGGGCTTCGGATTGTAAGCAAGAGATGCAGACACACACATACAGCATTTACTCTTTCCAACATTATGACCAAACGTCACTAGGAGATGGGTGCCAGGGTTTGGTTGCCAGGCCCTGCACTTTACAAACTAGCCCTCCAGCCTCCTGGAGATTCTGTGAGAACTGTGGGTTTTTCCAGTAAGTCCTTTTTGTTAAATTAATTAGGTCAGCTGCCATTGCTTGCAACCAAAGGAGCTAAACTAATAGAATATCTGTTGTCTTCATTTGTGTTCTTCAAGTGGTCTGCTCTTCTCTGAAAGTGGAGTGGAATGAGGACTTAATTTTTTTACTTCAAATTTTCTATCATTCAAACATGACATTTTTTCTATTGAAACACCTTGGGGTTTTTCCCCCCAATTACAAAAGTAATGCAAATATTTCAACAAAGAGTGCTTTCTGAAATTGTTTTTTTTTTTAAATCTTTCTATGTGGCTTCCCATTGGTTAAATTGTCATTGTATATTCCACTGAATAAAAGTGAGAGGACATAATATTGACTAACTAAAGGGCTTTCCCCTGAGGAGGGAACATGTATATTAAAAGTCTGTCTGAGGGGTGCCTGGGTGGCTCAGTTGGTTAAGCGTCTGCCTTTGGCTCAGGTCATGATCTTAGGGTCCTGGGATCAAGCCCGGCATCGGCTCCCTGCTCCTTGGGAAGCCTGCTTCTCCCTCTGCCCACAGCTCCCCCTGCTTGCGTTCCCTCTCTTGCTGTCTCTCTCTGTCAAATAAATAAATAAAATATTTTAAAAAAAAAGTCTGTCTGAAAAGACCAAAGCACTAGTAAATATGTGGCCACTTCACCCTCGCAAGGGGTGGGGGGTTCCTGTCCCACATTTTTTTGAGCAACTTAATATTAACTCTGGCTTCATCATTACCTAAAGATTTGCCTTAAAGATCTCATCTATGTTAACTCCAGATGCACTTTTAGAGTATAAGACTGAGGTTTTTAATACAGAATTATTTGTGGTGTCTAAGTATTCATCTGGATGCATAGTTTTTGCTCCCTGAACTGTGAATTCTTTTCTCTTTGCGATACCATCTGCTTCCTCCACCTACGCCATTTTGTAATGCTTTCCTGAAGTTGGCTTGCAGAGCTCTGACCTGGAAATCAGGTTCTTGTGCAGGACAACAATATATATGTTTGCAACCGCTGGATGCATTATGCCCCTTTATCGATGCACTTGTGCACTGAAATGATCCCAGCCAGATTCTCACAGCTGCCCTTTGCTTAAACCCCAACCACCTGACTGCCACTAGATGACAGGTGTCCAAGTCCAACTGGACTCCCCTGAAACCTCCCCAAACCCATCCTCTCCTCCCAAGAAATCCAAGCCAACTTTCCCGAATCTCCCCAGCAACCTTGCTGCAGCATAACAAATATTCAAAATTTGCCATCACCCAACTTGCGTGTTTTCTATACAAATACAAAATGCTACCTTTTAAAAATTAAAAATCTCGTAAAGCACCTTCCAAGGTTCAATCTGAGTTTAGAAAATTCATTATAATGAAAAGAGAAGAAGGAGGATTTTTTTTTTTTTATTGCTGATAGTTAGTGTCATTGATAGATCATGGCAGAACTATCCGCAATATGGCCAAATAATTTCACTGGAGAGGATTTTATATAGCTACAGCTAAAATTCAATGAACTGATTCAGAAGACTCAGTATAAAATATAACAGTGACTCCGAGTGCCAAATCAATTTGGGGGCTTGAAGGGATGGGAGAGCTGTTCGTTCCCTCCCTCTTCATGGACGTGACTTTAACTGGAACTGTAAATTCAGAGGCCTTGGAGTGGCCAGGCGGTGGGTTACAGCAGGTGATTTAGGGGACCTATCATGAAAAATCAGCAAGTGGTCTCAAACACCAGTGCGTGGAGGAGCATGTGACTCTGAAGTATGTCCACAAGAAAAAGTTAGAAGAATATTCTTGAGGACAAAGTAGAGATTTGCAGTCAGGTGACTAGGATTCTAGCTTTGCAGTTCGCATCAGTTCAAGACGTTATTTTCTACTACCTCCATTTCCTCACTTGTGAAAAAGGGGGTTGGACCAGTCGTGGTTTCCAAAGTCTTGTTTTGTTTTTCTTTTCAGTCATAGAAGCCTTTTTTTTTTTAGTCAGTGAATTTATCTTACTGTGCTGCGTGTTTGGTTTACTCCTCCAGCCCCACACTCCCCCTGCCATAGCTAGAGTGTTTGTCCCCCAAGGTTCCTGTGTTGAAACCGACTCCCCGGTGGGAGGGTATTAGGAGGTGAAACCTTTGGTAGGTGAGATCATGAGGGTTGAGCCATCAGGAATGGGATTAGTGCCCTGATAAAGAGACCCTTGTTCCTGTCCTCGCATTCGAGGACACATCAAGAAGATGGCCATCTGTGAGCCAAGAATCGGGCTCCCACCAGACACCGAATCTGCCAGCCCCTTGATCTTGGACTCACCAGCCTCCAGAACTGGGAAAAATAAATGTTTGCTGTTTAAGCCACCTGTCCATGGATACTTTTGTTTAGCGGCCTGTATGGATTACAACACCAGCCTTCTTCACCCTGCCCTGAGCTCCAAGGTGCTGAGAAGAACCCCTTGCTTCCATTTGGGTTCAGCCAGGAGGAAGAGCCATGCAGGGTAGGGGGCGGGCGGAGAAATCAAGATATTTATTTCCCCAGGTCCCTCCCTGCTGGGCTGGTATTCCTGCTGGGTGTCCCTCTCCTTCAACCATACCTCTCTTTCCCTTCTGCTGGCTTCCAGAATCATCCCCCAACCTCACCCCTTCAGATGTGGGTAGCAACTGCTGTTGTTCTTCTCAAGAACTTCATCATCCATTCTGGGCTTCCTTTAACCCCCACTCACACCTTCGTAAATCATCTCTTCCTTAAATTTTCCTCAATTGCCCACGGGAATGTGACATCTCTGTCCTGCTGGGACTGATGCTGGCATGACCCTGACACTCCTCAGCCCGGTGAGGGGCAGAGGGAATACACAAGAGCGCCTGCTTCAATCACCAAATGGTCCAGCTTGGAATCCAGTTTTTGCCACTTGCTGACATGTCATATGTTTGCCTTCATTCTCCTCCTGTGCAAAGGCAAGTTCTAACCTTACCTCCTAGGAGGGTTGGGAACATTTAATTAATTAATACACACAAGCACTTAGAACAGTGCCTGGTGCAGAGTAAGTGCTATGTAAGTCTCGGTTAAGATTACTCCAGGTCACTTCACTATTTTCATACACTGGTGACCAAGTTGTAAAAAACCTTTGAGGGGCGCCTGGGTGGCTCAGTTGTTAAGCGTCTGCCTTCGGCTCAGGTCATGATTCCAGGGTCCTGGGATCGAGCCCCGCATCAGGCTCCTCGCTCCGCAGGAAGCCTGCTTCTCCCTCTCACACTCTCCTTGCTTGTGTTCCCTCTCTCGCTATCTCTCTCTCTGTCAAATAAATAAATAAAAATCTTTAAAAAAATTAAAAAACAAAACAAAACAAACAAAGAAACCTTTGAGATGGTCCCCAAATCAAGTGGATTTGGAGGTGGGAATTTTGCCAAAGGGCATGAGCACAAGGTTGGAAGAGGAGAAGAATTGCAGGCTTTGGAGTAAGACAGAGATTAGAATCTTAGCTCTGCTGTGAGCCAGCTCATAGGAAGGGTTTACCCTCCTAAGATCTTGGCAAGAGCTTACCCTCTTGATCCTTAGGTTTCTCATCTATAAAATGGTGATGGTGCTAGTATGTACCTCTTAGGGTTGTGCTGGGGCTTAACACTAACCACTTCTCTACTTATCGTATATGCATTCATTCATTTCCTCAATAAACAGATTTTTTTCCCACCAAGCAAGCTGAGCATATTAAGGTCACAAACCTGTTTCATGGCTTGGGGGTGGGTCTAAGGCACACGTACCAGTCCTTTGAGGCCTCTGATAAGCAGACCCCTGGCCAAAGGTGAGTTGACATCACTCTCACTTCTAAGTTGGATGCTCCCCAGGTTTCTCAAATTCAGCCTTCCGATTCTCTCAGCACCCCAGCTCAGCATCTGGGTACCCCTGGGGACCCCTTCTGGAGAAAAAGCAGCTGTTCCCATGCCAGGGAGGCAGGTGGGGGGCCTTGGGTAGGAGTGTGCAGGACACCGCTGCCCTCGGTGGGTGCTACCACACGTGTGGGTTTCGCGTGTGCCCAGGCTGTTACCAGGACCACAGGCAGCAAGTGACAAATCAGACGCATGCCTCCTCATTGAGATGCGCCCCCATGCTCCAGATCTGCCTGTTCCCAAGGAGGTTTCAGAGCAAGCTACCCCGAAAGTTTCCATTCAGAATGATGCATCCCCACTCATTTGGGGAAGCTTTTAAACTTCAGGGTAGACAGCATGGCCCTTGGGAATGTGCTTTCATGCATTAGGAGTTGATTTTGAACAGCAAATATGCCCCAGTCAGTCATAGAGGGAAATAATAATACAACTTCAAAAGAACAGAGCCCAAAAGAAAGGGTATTATTAATGGAAAAAAATTTTGAAGTCATATTAAAGAGCCTCCAGTCTAGTGGAAAAAGCCAGGAAATGGGAACAAAATTAGCATTATTATAGCTTTTCGTGGTAACTTACTCTGGGTTTTTATGGTGGCTTAAAAAGGGAGAAAAGTAGGGAAAGCCTAGCTGAGAACAATTTATCCGACCAAATACATTTCCTATCCGAAATGCACCTGCAATAGTGACTGTGTTTAAAATATTTTCTTTTTATATCGGTTTTGCGGCCATTTATACCTCACAGAGTTATTGGCGAGAGCAGCATTTTGTGTGGAACGGTAAATAGTAAAGCTCTTTGAGGCCCTTCAGGAAGAGGTGCCGTTAAGGGGCCAGGAAGTACGATTATTAATTTGCATCTTAATAATCCAAATCTTCACAAAAGCCCCCAGTGCAGATGCATCCTCCAAAACTCCGCAGAGGGTCAGTGCTGTATGCAAACGTGGCTCCTCTGGTCCTAGAGGACAAGAAGTTTCCATGAAGGGCAAGGCCTCTCCCCGCTTGCTTTGCAATCCTCTTCTGGGGGGTTCCCATTTCCCTCGCTTCCAAGGGCCCTGGCTCCACTAGAGCTCGCCTGGCCCAGTCTCTCGGGGCCTCCTCCTTCTTTTTTTTTTTTTTTAAAGATTTTATTTATTTATTTGAGCGAGAGAATGAGAGAGAGAGCATGAGAGGGGGGAGGGTCAGAGGGAGAAGCAGACTCCCTGCTGAGCAGGGAGCCGGATGCAGGACTCGTTCCCGGGACTCCAGGATCATGACCTGAGCCGAAGGCAGTCGCTTAACCGACTGAGCCACCCAGGCGCCCGTCCTCGTTCTTACCCCTCCAACACAGGAGCGCCCCAGACAGCTTTTCTCCACCTGGCTTTAGGACACTCGTAACCCCTCTCTCCTGAAAGTATTCCGGCGGCCTCTGTGTACACCTTCACCTACAGAGTGTGCAAACAGATGCGCCCAGAACACCCGGCTTCATTTATACACATGCATATCCTAGTATTAGCCATTTGGAGCTACGTGGGTTTGAAGTCGGGGAGGTTTCAATGACTTCTGAAGATGTCTTTTATTGTGGTAAAAACACGCAACTTAAAATTTACCACCTTAACCATTTTTAAGTGTACAGTAGTCTTAAGCGTATTTGGCGGAGATTTGCTCAAAATGAAGACTTTATTTTTTTTTAGAGTGGTTTTAGGTTCACGGTAAAGCTCAGGGGGTGAAACTGCAGTTTCCATGCCCCGCCCCGCCCCGCCCCTGCACATGCTCAGCCTCCCCCGTTATCCCCATTCCCCAGCGGAGCGGGACCTCTGTTACAACCGATGAACCTCCACGGACACGTCATCATCACCCAAAGGGCACGGTTTGCATCGCGATCACTCTTGGTGGTGGACATCCTATGGATCTGGACAGATGTATAATGACATCTGGCAATTAATAGGGCTTGATACAGAATATTCTCACTGCCCTGAAAACCCTCTTTGTTCCTCCTGACCCCACCTCCCCGGCACTTGTTCATCTTGTAAAACTGAAGCTCTAGATCCATTAAACAATAACTCCCCCACCCCACCCCACCCCCCCGCCAACCCCAGCAACCACCATTCCACTCTATTTCTGTGAATCTGACTTTTTTGGATGCCTCATGTAAGCGGAGTCGTGGGGTAAGCTGTCTTTTTGGAAACGCCTTTTTATCAGAAGGTTGGATTTTGAGCATTTCTGCTAGACGATGGTATGATGGGACTAAGAGATAGAAATGCCCTGTCCGTGTTGCTCTGAGAGAACCACCTGCCCCTCTGGTAAAGGGCTCACTCCCCCAGCGACAGAAGTCAGGCCCCTGCCCATTGTCATTGTCCACCATCTGCTGGTCTAGAGGGGACTGGCCAGTGGGTGACAGCTGGGCCAGGGAGGAAGAGCACTTCACAGGGTCGGGTGGGGGGCTCCAGCAGGGCCGGTGCTGTGGGGCACAGCGACCTCCAACCTCCTCTCCCACTGCCAGGACTTCCGAAGGCGCCGTCCCCAGGCTCTCATCAGCTCCGGAAGGCGCCAGGGCTCCCAAGCGGCCAAGACAACTCCCTCCAGGCATGAGAGTCAGCGAGGCCAACTTTCTCTGGTGGCAAGAAAAGGAGTGGCGTGCCTCGGCTCCACTGGAAGAAACAAAGATAAAATTCTTCTGGGAGCTTCTGTTAAACACTCCCCCCCCCCCCACCGCCTCCCCACAAAGAGAGGAAAACAATCTTTGCTTTCCTTCCCCCAAGAAGGTGGCAGGAAGCCTCACGTAGTAGAGACTCCAGACGTGGTTCTCAAAAAATTCTGGCACAATTGTCAGAGCATTAAGAGGCAAAAATATCAACCTCAGGGTTTTCCTGTATCTTCTAGCAAATTAACTGGATGTATGCTGAGTCATTTCTTCCTTCGCTGAGGTAGAAGTCAAAGTAGTTGTTGTGAGATGACAAAAAACCTAGTTAACCCAACTCGACCCCATAACAAGGATTTCTCTGAACTTGCCCCAGGCCTGCCGGTCCCAAGTCACCCTCTTGGTGACCCTCTATTAACATATGTAAAGACCTTCAAAGTGACTTCTAAAGCTGCCTGTCTTGTTCAAAGGCTGCTGACAGCCCTCGGACTCCATTCTCCAGCCTGGACTTGCGAATTTACCACACTGCCAGCCTGTGAGGACTGAATCAGATCTAGGTAATTTCAGGCCATTAATGTAAATTCTTCTCGCGCCCCGGTAGCTCAGTTACACCCAGCACACACGGCACACTCCCCCCTTACTCCAGCTACGCCATGCCTTCACCACCGCTGTTTGGCCCGTAGAGCATGGTGTCCCCCGGGGGGCGAGAGGGATGGGCAGCCAACTAGGGTGCTGTTGCATATGGATACTCAAGAGATCAGGGGTGGGGGCGCCTGGGTGGCTCAGTCAGTTTAGAGTCCAACTCTTGATTTCGGCTCAGGTCATGATCTCAGGGTCGTGGGGTCGAGCCCCTCTTCAGGCTCTGTGCTCAATTCGGAGCCTGCTTAGATGGATCCTTTCTCTCCTCTCCCTTTCCCTCTGCCCCTCCCCCCACCTTCCATGCTCTCAGGCTGTCTCTCTCTCTCTCTCTCTCTAAAATAAATAAATAAGTCTTAAAAGAGAGACGGGGAGAGAGAGAGAGAGATCAAGGATGGATGAAGTGAAGACCAAGATTAGCCACCTCGGTAGAAAGTCATGATCCTTTGCCCAGTTTCCAGACCAGAGTCACACCTCAGACCCAGAACCCACTGACTAAAGAAGCAGCCAAGTCCTCATGAGGATAGATCTTACAACCACAGAGTATGTGTCAGTCCTTCCGCAAAGGATCTATGTCCATTAATTCAGGTAACCTGGGGAAGGGAGTAGCTAGAGACCTCAAAGGTTTTTGGACATAAGGTCTAAATTGACACTCATACCTGGAGTCATAAATCAACACCATTAGAGAAGACATATGAGGTCGGTAATAAATGGAATCCCAGGGCAGGTCTATTTTGCAGTGGGTCCACTGGGCAATATCTCTGGTCAAACATATAATGTGAATGGACATCCTTAGCAATTGGCAGAGGCCTCACATTGGCTTCTTGATCTGTAAACACCAAGGGGAAGCTCCTGAAATTTCAGCATCCCCTCACCCCTGCCAAGACATGATAGTAAAGAATATATACATATTTTAGGGGTGCCTGGGTGGCTCAGTTGGTTAAGCGACTGCCTTCGGCTCAGGTCATGATCCCGGGGTCCTGGGATCGAGTCCCACGTTGGGCTCCCGGCTCAGCGGGGAGCCTGCTTCTCCCTCTCCCACTCCCCCTGCTTGTGTTCCTGCTCTTGCTGTCTCTGTCTCTGTCAAATAAATAAATAAAATCTTACAAAAAAAAGAATATATACATATTTTATATTAAATTTTTAGAACTATAAATATGACTCTATTTGCCTATCTATCTACCTAATCCTGTGGGAGGGGAACAACTAAGATGAGTGCCATCTTCAAAGGTCTAAAGGATGCATGGGTGTTGGTCCCCATCATTTCTCAGTTCTCTTCCCCAGTCTGGCCCCTGCAAAAATCAGATGGATCGTGGTAGATGAACATGGACCATCACAACCTTGACACAGTAATAACCCCGATTTCAGCTAATGTGCTGCATATGATATGTTTACTAGAGCAAATTGACATGACCTTGGAAATACGGTATGTGGCTGTCATTATGATGAATGTGGTTTTTTCCACACCCATCAAGAAGGAGGGTCAGAGGCAGTTTGCATTTGCATGAGATGGACAATAATATAGTCACAATCTTGCTCTGGAGTTATACTCACAGTTTGCCCGAGATTATTCCACTTTCTGTCCTATTATAGTCTGAAGGGATCTGGGCTATGTGGACGACCTCAAGAACAATGCATTGGTCTCTTGTATCAATGATATCATGTGAATTGGGCCCAAAGCACGAGAAGTAGAATGCCACAGTGGGACACTTGAAGAGATGGGAGATAAAACCTATAAAGAATCAGGGGTCTGCCACATTGTGAACTTTACAGATGTTCAGTGGTCTGAAGCAGGATGGGACCTCCTACCACTAAGAAGGGAACTCACACTTGTTAGGCCTCTTTGGGTTTTGGAGGCAACATATTTCACATTGGAGAAAAACAATACGATCTAATTCATCAGGTGAGCTGGAAAGCTTCTAGCTTTGAGTGGAGCCCAGAGCAGGGAAGGGTTCTGAAGAAGGACTACACTGAAGTTTGAGCATCTCTGTAGTTCATGCTATGTAACCAAGAAGTCCCATGTCATTAGAGGTATTTGTGCAGGAGAAAGAGCTTTGTGGAATCTCTGGTCCTGATAGTAGGGACACAACACAGACCCCTTGAGTTCTGGAACAGGCGATGAAGTCTACAGCAGAGAACTATATGCCATTCGAAACACAGCTGCTCACATGTAATTGGACTCTGGTGGAAACTGAGTTGCTGACCATGGGACATCAAGTGACTATATGACCAGAGCTGCCTGTCATCTGCTGGGACTGTCAAACCAACCAAGCAATAACACAGACAGACCGAGTGACTGTCCATTGTAAGACAGACATGGACCTCCTGGGTCAGACCTAAGCGGGGTCAGAGGGCACAGGAAGCATCACAAACAAGTGGCCCAGATCTCATGTTACCTACCAGTGTTTCCCCAGCTCTCCTGCTGCACCCACCTCCAACCTCACGTGGGATCCCCTACAACACTTTGAAAGAGGAGGAACTAGCCCAAGCCCACCCCACTGATTCACTGACTTGATACATACACGTTGGCCTAAAATGGACCACCGCCACAAGACAGCCCCACTGGGCGGTGGTCCTGAAAGTGGCGAGAGAAAATCTTCCCTTGGGCATTGCGGTTGGTCATCCATTCTGCACAGAGCAATAAGAGAGGGAGTCAAGGGAACGTGTGTTCTCAGGGGCAATGGGGATTGACTTAGATCACAGCTGGCCAACTCCGGCCCAGGGGCCAAACCCAGCCCCATGCCTGTTGTATAATAAAGTTTTATTGGAACCCAGCCACAGCATTCACTTTCATACTCCGTTGGCACATCTGTATTGCAGCGTAGAGTTGAGTGCTTGTGACAGAGACCATGTGTATGGCCTGCAAAGTCTATAACATGTTCTCTCGGGCCCTTTACAGAAAAGGATGGCTGACTCCTGACTTAGACAGTTGAGAAGAGGACTAGTGGGGGCAGGATTAGAAGACAGGGAACAGGAGGGTCTGGGGGAGAGGCATGGAGCCCTGAGAGCAGACATGAGGTGTAATATCTTTGAACAGTTCCTTACCTTCCCTGAACTGCAGTACCCACTGCAGGAGGGACACGAAACAGCCCCGTGGACCAATGACTCAGCCATCAGACTGCAAAAGTCTGTCCTTGGTCAGACTTCTAGGGATATTGAAATACCTACAGCGGCCCCTAAAGAAAACTATAAAAAGATTTAAGTCATATCAAGTATGTTCTCTGACCACAGCGGAAACAATTTGAAATCAATAACATAAATATCTCTAGAAAATTCCCAAATGTTTAAAACCAAATTACACACTTGTAAATTGTGTGGGTCAGGGAAGAAATTAACAATTAAGTTAGGAATATTTTGAAGGGAATGGAACTGAAAACACAACATAGAGTTTGTGACCTGTTACTAAAGCAGTTCTCAGGGAGAGATTTATGGCATTAAACACATACATCAGACATAAGACAGGTCCCATATCAATGATCTCAGCTCCTACCTTAAGGAACTTGAAAAACAAGAGCCAGTTAAACTCAGAGTAATCCAGGACTCCCCGTTCCCCCAAGGGGTACATACTGTATGATTCCATTTATAGAAAACACTAGAGTAAGCAAACTAATCGAAAGTGACAAAAAGCAGATCAATAGTTGGGGCTGGGCGAAAAGGAAGACTAGGGGAGAGTACGAAGGGACACAAGGAAACTTTTGTGGGGTCACGGATATACTTGCTACCTTGATTGTGGTGATTAGTTTCATGGGTGTGTATGTATGTGAAAATTTATCGAATCATGCACTTTAAATATGTACAGTTTCCTGTATGTCAGCTGTACCTCAATAAAACTGTTAAAAAAATTATTGGGGAAAAAAAGCCTTCAGTTGAACTTGGCGCTGTGAATATATAAGCCATGGGCTACTGGCAGCCAGCTTGATATTGTGAGGAAAGAACTTGCTTGAGAGTGAAGTCAACCCAGAAGAAAACAGAACTGTAAGAAGGCCAGAAAAAATCAGATTCTGGTGATCCACTGAGCACCTGGATCCAGCTGCGCCTGAAACTACCCCTGGAATTTTTGCTCATTGAGGCAATACATCTGTGTGTGTGTGTGTGTGTGTGATCTCAGTCTGAGCTTATTTGACTCTGTTGCAACTGAAGAGTTCAACATAATACTATTCGTAGCCAGCCAGAGAGGCCCTTCATAATCTGCACATATCTTAGGGAGAGATTCACGGGGGGGCATGGGGAGTGACCATTGCTGCCTGTCTTAAGGCTGGAAGGCCTTCCCCTGTTCTCCTGTGGTCCCTGAGCCTAGAGGCCCCGGGGGGGCAGGCTTCAGTGCTTGGGCGCTGGGCTGTTTCACCGAGAGTCACGGTCAGTTGCGCATCTGCTTTGGAGGAGTATTTTTAGCGACAAATAGAGTGGTTTGCAAATAAACAAACGCCTGGAACAAATCCTGAAAAGGAGAGCGCCTGTGTGCAGCCCACTGTCAAACTAGGTCAGCCTCAGGCACAACTCCTTTTGACAGTTTGTTCCCGAAGGTGACCGGCAGGTGCTGGCTCCTTTCCCCACCAATCAGCCATCTGTGGTTTGAGACTCAGACCTGGAATGGGCCTGGGATGCCATTGGCTGCAGGCCCCCCATGTCCATGGGAGAGGAGGGGTGCCCCCACTCCAACCCAGAACCCAGTGGGATGAAAAACCCTCGAATTCCACCAAGGGTACCCACACTGCTTTGCTCTGTCAGCAAGGCCGGGAGATGTCTTTTCAAGTGGCCAACGTAGGGGGCCAGAGGGCAGAGTGACCCCCCCCTGGAGCCAGGCAGAGCTGACAAGACCCCCCAGCTCCTCTGTCACACCCAGAGAGAACTGGACTTTCCGCCTCTTCCTGGCTGACTCATCGAAGGATTTAATGAGATAATTCTCCGGGATGTAGGAAGTGCTCTAGCAATGTGACTTTCCTTTTT
This sequence comes from Mirounga leonina, assembly GCF_011800145.1. Taxonomy (NCBI): domain Eukaryota; kingdom Metazoa; phylum Chordata; class Mammalia; order Carnivora; family Phocidae; genus Mirounga; species Mirounga leonina. Next base: position 61,563,329 of record NW_023270323.1, on the reverse strand, counting down.
CTCCTCTCTTAGATTCTGAGCTTCTCCAGGGTGTGTGAGGGGGGAGAGGGGAGGGGAGTGTGTGTGTGTGTGTGTGTGTGTGTGTGTGAGGGGGGAGGGGGAGAGGGGAGGGAAGCAAGTCCAGGTCATCTCTACACCACCACCCCATGCCTGCTCAACAAATGTCTGCCCAATGAGTGTATGACTGAACCACATCTTCTCATACTGGGCTGCATGGCCTCCAGTGGTGGGGCTCGGGCTCTCCTTAACTCTGAGGGTGTCCATGTCCACTGGCCCACTCAAAGCTGGTGGGAAGCTTCTCTGAGTCTATGGGGATCTCCTTCTGTCCTTGTTCCACTGAAGCCTACTTGGGGTCAGGGCTGATGTCTCAAAACAGAGACATCGAGGACCCCAGGAGGTAGGTGTGGCTCTGATCCCAGCTCTCCCCTGCTTGGAACCTTCTAGTGGCTTTACCTGGCATTTAGAAGAAAATCCAGACTCCTCACCACGATCTTCAGAGCCCTAGTGATCTGGCTTCATCTTGCAAACAGCGTCGCCTTCAGCACTGCCCGCCTCAATGTTTCTCAGACATTGTTCTGTCTCCTGCTGTTTCCTCAGTCTAGAATGTTCCGCCCCTGGCTTTGTGGGAAGCAGGCTCCTTCTCTCAGGGCTCAGCTCAGCTCAGCTGCCGCCTCCTCAGAGAGGCCTCCTGGTTCCTCATGTCCAAGGGGGACCCTCCCTCCATCTCTGACCTCCCTGAACATGTCAGCCTCTGAAATTATCTTGTTCCCTTTTGTGCATTTCTTGTCTGTCCGTCTCTCCCAAACTCAAATGCTTGTCCATTTTAGAAAGGGAGGAAAGAGATCTGGTGACAAGCTCTTGAGCCCTCTCTGTTCAGCCTGTGCTTACGCTGGGTTTTTCAGTTATACAGGGCAATAAATGACCTTCTCCCTAAAGTCAGTTTAATGTTTTTTAAGAGGAACTGGTACTCAAAGGGATCTTCTCTAACACATCCAGGCCCCTCAGAGTCATCCCAGGGCCCACTTAGCAAGCAAAACAACATGGGGAGCAGTGCAGTCCCTTGCTGGGACATATGTAGTTATCCTTCCTGCTTGGATGCGGTTTGGCCCTGGAACTGGGTCTGTGTGGAGAGACTGAAGGGTAGAAGTGTGACTCTAAGGAGGGGCAGGGGGAGGGTGGCAATGGTGAAGGGTTGGAAGATCACCAGGACACGGTTACCCAAACTGTGCCGTCATCGGGCCTATGCTGGTACTGTGTCCTGCCCATAAGGATGTCACCAGAAGCACTGTCAACTGTGCAGTGTGATTCACATGGGCTCTGAGCCATGGGGGCATTTGGAAGTGATGCCAGATATGGGGACATCTGGTCACCGAAGGAATATCCATGGATTACCCAGAGTCCAGAGCCCATGCACTCCCAGTTACTCCTCTCCAGGCTTGAGTTAGCTGAGGGCCCTGACCAGAAAAAACTTATTCGTAATTACGCAAATCCTAAGACAGGCTTGTGAGATCCACAGGAGCGATATCTGTGGTTTCTGCCTGCCCAGCCCTCATTATTCTCTTTTTCTCTGGGGGAGCTCCGGTGTTTCTGTTTTGCTCTATAACTCCAGGGCTGGACACATGTCAATACTGGTATATGGTTACTGGGTCAAGGATGGGCGTGAGACCACACCAGACTAAGGAGATCCCTCCAAAAGATTTTTGGTATAACTATTAGGAAAGAGGTATCCTTTTTCCACTGAGAATATCAAGCTGGCAGGATGGTGATCCTCTATGGCATCTCTGGGGGAGATCCTGCCTGAGAATGATACTAAGCATAGACAAAAGCAGAGTGATGAGTCAGAAAACATCAGTTTTTACCCCTTGATCCAACCATTCCTGAAACCACATGCATTCATTTTGTAAACCAGTATTGTCTCTCTCTCTCTCTCTCTCTCTCTCTCTCAATTTAAGCCATTTCGAATTGAGTTTCTGTCATTTGTCCCAAATAAATCCTGAATAATATTATCTGGTAATCAAAAAACATCTCTAGCAATTACTTGATATTGAAGAAGATAAAAAAACATGCTATAAGCCCAGATGAAACGCATGTATGTGAAGGAAGACACACAGCACTGGAGTCTGGCTCAAGTGCCAGTTCCACTATCCCCAAGGGGTAGAAAATAGTTTACCCACTCCTGATAATGCCTTTCCCTAAGGTGTTATCAATATGGGGCTGATGATACCCCAGAAGTCTGCCTCTTAGGAATATTGACCAAATGATAACATGCATATGAAAGCATTTTGCAGTTCTAAAGCCCGATGCAGACATAGCAAAAAATCATGTTCTAAATCTGTCCTGTCCTGCACAGTAGTCACAAGCGGGTACTAAGCCCTTAAAATAGGGCTAGGCTAGACTGAAATGTGCGGTAAGTGTAAAGTGCATGCCAGGTTTCAAAGACTAAATATTTTTTAAAAATAATGTAACTATCACATTAGCAATTTCTATAATGATTACCCATGGAAAGGATATTTGTGATGTATTAGTTAAATACAATTTATTATTAAAATTACCTTCACCTATTTCTTTTCCCTCATGTGACATGGATACTAGAAAAATTTAAATCACATATATGACTTGAATTTAGGCTCATCTTATATTCCCATTGGACACCATGAGCCTAAATTGTGGGGGATGGTGTGTTGTTGGTGTGGGAGGTCAGTGAGCTCTAGAGCAGTCGAGAAAATCCGACCAATCTCAGATCAGGGGATGGGTTGGCGGTGGGATGCCATTTGGAAACAGTCTTGTTTGGTTGTTGCCTCTAATTTGCCCTGTGGATGAAATGGCCTGTCTTCCTGTTTCCCATTATGCCTCCCCCCATTTCTAACCGACTGCTTTCCACAGAATGGAGTGGGCTCAGCGTCCTATGTGCTATTTCCATGGGGATCTTCCTGCGGGGTCTTGCTGCAGGGTCTCCTCCACCTGTCCTCACTGACCTCCTTCCCTGGAATGCCCCACACCCAGAAGGGAGGTCCACTGGCTTTTCTGACTCTTGTGTGTCTTTGGATTTCTCAGTGGGGTGAGATCTGTGGTCCGTTGGCCAACATCCATGCCCCCCTCTCTGAACACAGTGTGCTTAGCCTGGGCTACCCCCAGAAAGAGATCCTGTGAGACAAGGATTTGGGTGCAAGTGATTTGGAGGAAAAGGGATTCCAAAAAGCCCTGTGTGGGAGTAGGGGTGAGACAAGGAAAGGATGGATGCCCCTAAAGGTAGTTTGATAAGATCACTGTAGGTAATGGGGGCTAAGTTCCTTGGGGGACACTTTGAGAAACGGTGTGGAGCACATCCCAATGGTCTCACTGGGGGTGAGTAAGCTGGGATATTTATTCATTAACTTTTATTCCTTGATGTTGAGGGTCGGTCTTGAGATATGAACTCTCTGGTATTTCCAGCTTGTTGAGTATACTACTGAAGACAGAGAATGCCCTCAGGTAGAAAGATCCAAGGAAACTTTAGCGCATACAAGAAATGTCTGCAAGTGACCTTTATGAAAGATTGCAATGAGGAAAATGGGCAGAGCACAGAGAAGGTGGGTGCTACATAGAAGACAGAGAGAAGAGGTGGAAAGAAGCAAGATCTTAAGATAGTTAAGCAATATAGTTCTGGTTTGTTGGATCAAGCCTTACCTGAAGCCTATATCTAGACTTCTTATCTACCTGCACCTCTAAATTTCACATACTGTTTAATCTGGTTTTAGCTGAGTTTTCTGTTACTTATAACAATTATTCCTAACTCATTTCTTTCCTAGCTTTGTTCCCATAACTGAGAAGACTCCCTGGGGCTTCCAAATCAGGAAACAGGGCTGATGGGTAACTCATGCTATCTCTTCCTTCCTGAAACCAGAACACGATGGTAAGAGAATGAGGAGCCACGTTAGCTCGTGGCCAAATTCTTTTTGTGACCCAGTGGCCACTCCAGTGAAGGGATCTTACTAGGGAACTCATTCAACTCTCTCTAAACACAGTCAGCTCCATGTTTCAAACCAGATTCTATGTCTAATGCACTGGCGTTTATTCCAGAAAACGAAATTCACACCAAGAATCTTCCTGTGGGAGCACAAGGGTTTAAATTTTTCTTTGATGCTCCACTAATTCCCACAGAGCAATCAATAAAAAATAACGAAGGAGTTCTTTTATATACAATGTAAAGTAATTATTTCCACAAATTATTTATGAACAACAACCAAGGAGGAAGGTAAACGGGAAAAGAAAGGAAGAAATTTATCCTGACGTTCACATCATTTCACAAAGCTTCAGGGCTTCAGGAGGATATCCAGCCTCTATGTAGATTTAGCGTGACCTCTGACACTCCCAGAAAGCCTGCCTCTCTAGTATCCAATCCTAGACGGACCAGCTTGGGTCAACTGGCCTTCTCTGTTTTGCTTTTGGGGGTGAGTGGGGAGGTGGGAAGAGATACGTACATTTCCATACCCGACGTGGCCACAAGAGGGAGCTCTCAACGGCCGGCTGTACCTGAAAAGGAATTCTAGTCCAGGCCGTGGAAACCGACAAAGAAAACTTGATTTAAAAGGTGTCTTCTGATAAACCTCAGCATCTTCTCGCTAACATGCCAAGAACAATCACTGAACACTTTCAGTCCGTTCAATGCATCCTCCTGGGATCTGAGAAGCATTGTCCTATTAAATCTAGGTCATTTGATTTTGGGCATCAGTTTATCTTGGGAGCTGCTCCTACATTTTACAAGGTGAATTTTGGAACAACGATAGTAAAGATTCAGAAAGTGGGTAAGGTTAACACTGAGCCCTTGGGCCTGGTAAATGGACAATCGAGCCAGAATAGCTATTTACCATTCTAAAGCTCTGATCCTCATTTCACAATTGTTTCTGAAGAATGCCACTATCACCTCCCTTCCCCACCCTTGTCTGTGTCTTTTCAACTCCTATTTGAATTGATTCTCTTCTCTCTTTCTGGCTCTCTTTTTTATTATTATCATTTTGCCAGGGACTTTGGATCATTACAAGATTGCGGGTAACGACAGACTATAATTAAGCTTAAAACAGATTTTTCTTTTAGGAGAGAGAGAAGAGCCCGCTCTAGCTGAGACTCCAGATTGCCGGGGCTGTAATTTGTGGTGCTGTCACAAAGGGGTCCTTTTTCCGCGTGGTGCGCCGTGATGATGAGCAAGGAACCCAACTTGAGGGGTGTGTGCCTCTCCCCGCACCCTCTCCGGAGCGAGCAGAATGGACATCTAAATGGCTGAGTCTCGCTTGAGACTGATTACAGGCCAGACCCTGCTACTGTGCCTCATCAGTCTCATTGTGGAGGCTGCAGTTGCGTGGGGATGTTTCTCTTTGTCGCCTGCTCCACGCTCATTTCTAGGATAGGAGTGAAACCATGGTGAGTCTGAGGCCCGAGGTGGGGAGAAGCGTTCTTCCGGTATGTCGCCCCAGGTGAGGCTTGGCAGATCTTTGGAAATGGAAAATGCACTGGCCCGGCCACGATGCCCACAGCCTCGGCATGGGGGTGACTCCCAGGCTTACAGATAACCTCTAACGAAGAGGGTTGAAGTCACACTCACTGGCTGTGCGAACTGAAGCAAGCAGCTCAACTCCTCTGGACTTCGTTTTCTCATCTGTACAATGGGACTAATAATGCTTACCTATTCCCGAGGCAGATTGGAGGACCAGTGAAATATGAAGAGCCTGGAGGTAGATATACATATATATTGGTGCATACACACACACACATACATATACATACACACACACATCTGTAATATGTACAGTAGACCAACTACCCTCCTATGTTACCGTGGGTATTCTGTGTGTGTGTTTCATATATGCCAGAGGATGACATCTGGCCTTGACCGGCTAATGATAATAACAGTAAACTTGCACTGAGTGCTCACGATGAGCCAAGCACTGTTCTGAGCACTCTGCATGTATTAAAGCAGTGATCCCCACTAACAGCCCTATTAGATTCAGCAGGGCAATTCTTCATCCCCTCTGGGACCATCCAAGCAGCGTACGATCGGCAAGGGGCTTGCGGGACCCTCAGCATCTCTACTCACAGAGCGCAGCGGGTGCACTCTCACATACGACTTCTGACTACCCTGTGCTTTTAAAAACACCCAGCTGAGAAGCAGTTTCTTAAAGCCCAGGTGGGTGCTGTGCAGGATGAAAGCTGGCCGCATTGTGGATATGGGGCGCTTGGAATGAAGCTCGTCCTACTGAGATGTGCTGTAGGTAGTAGGTAGAACAATAGTACACACTGGGTTTTGAAGACTTGGCATGGGAAAAAAAAAAAAAACAAGACCCTGAAGTATCTCAAAATATTTTAAAATATTGATTACACGATGAAATCATGATGCCTTGGCTATGTTGTGTTAACTAAGATATTTAAATTAATTTCACCTGTTTCTTTTTACTTTTTTTTTTTAATCTGACCACTAGAAAATGTCAAAGTCCACCTGAAGCTTGAGTTTGTGGTTTGTGTTATATTCCCACGTGGCTGGTGCCGGCACCGACAGTGGGACGTCGTGGAAGGGTTTTTGAGCCCTATGGTATCAGAGCTGCTGTAGTGAATGCTGCTAGACCAGCCCAGCCAATATCTGGGTTCCGTTTCTCCTGGACTGACAAAATCCGCATTGTGTTTCGGATGGCCTTGTGTTAGAAGGCTCCTTTCCTTGGCTTCCCATGTAAACCAGTTCTTGCCCAAAGGGTACAAATGGGAGTCTACTGGATGGGGCGCCTAGGAAAGCCATCTTTAAGGTGAGAAAAAGGGGACCTGGCTGGCATGTGCCTTTTGCCCGTTGCTCTTCCCCCCTTTTCCTTCCTGGAATGCAGACACAATGTCTGGAGGTAGGGCAGCCTTTTTGGAACCATAAGGATTGACAGCCACACTCTACGAGTGGTCGGGGGAGGAAGGAGACCGGTTGCTTGAGCAGCATCACTGGCCCACCCTGCCCATCCCCAGACTCTTCATGATGTGAGCAGAACGAACACCTCTGGGTTATTCCCCTGCAGCTGGATTTCTGTGACATGAGTTGAACATGAGTCTAACTGGTCAGCATCATTACATTTTGGAGTCCATGCCATGGATATTTCAGTCTGTCCCGAACATTGGAGCATCCTTGCTATGTTTGGGGAAATTCCAACAGTAAGAGTTGGGCCTCTCCATGGCAGAACTCAGAAAACACAAATGCCAGGCCCTTCCCAGCACAAGGCTCTGCCGATCAGACCGTTGGAAGGGAGACTTCACTTTGGAGAAACCTGAGAGGCGGATGCAGGTGGTGTGCCCAGCCACCTTTTAATAAACAGCTTTTCTCCTTGGCCAGCCCATGTCGGCGGGCGTCTGTTGCCGGTGACTCAGAGGCCTGACTGTCCCACTCCCTCACAGTCTCCTGTTAAATTCCAGTCCCCAAGGAAAGACCCTTAGCCCTTAGCTCCTCAGCAGAAGCAGCCCGTCTGAGATCAGGCCCGTCTTACCTTAAGCCTCTGTGTCACGGGCAAAATGCCAGACGGCTCCTGTTACCTCCACTCATCTCATTTCCAAAGCCCCCCCGCCCCACACCACTGCCCCAGTGCTGGGCTTCTGGGGTTGAAAGCATTGACAAGGAAAGTAGGCTGAGACCAGACCCCTGTGAGGAGTGAGGAGTTGTTCAAGCCTCAGTCTCCTGGCTCAGCCCTCTGCCTCAGCCCAAGAAAGTGTATGTAGAGTTAGACAACCTGGATTCCAATCTCTGTACCAACACTTCCTCGCTCTATGACCTTAGGCAGCTCGCTTAACCTCTGTGAGCTTTGGTTTCCTCCTCTGCGGGGCTGGTTCGGGCTCATGTGACCCGTGCAGTCACATAGGACTCTGTTGACTTAGAGGGTCCCAGGACTTAGTTTCATGCTTTGTTGTTGCCATCTTGAAATTCTCAATTTTTTATAAAGATTATTTATTTATTTTATATAGAGAGAGAGCAGGGGGAAGGGGCAGAGGGAGAGGGAGAGAGAGAATCCCAGACTCCCAGCTGAGCGCAGAGCCCGACGTGGGGCTCGATCTCACGATCCCGAGATCACAACCTGAGCCACCCAGGAGCCCTGAAATTCTCAATTTTTGGACAAGGGGCCCTGCATTTTCGCTTTGCATGGAGCCTTGCAAATTAGGTAGCCAGTCCCACTCCTCTACAAAATGAGAATAATATTTATTTCAGAAGGTTTGTGGTGAGAATTAACTGAGAAAAACGGCTCTTATGAGCTTAGCCCAGGGCCTGGAAAAAATACGTTCTCAGCAACCGATGTCTGTTACCTGTTGGTGCAGGTGCATTTTTCCGCAGCATCCTCCCTGGCTGGGATCCTAGCTCTGCCTCACCAACCTCCACATACTCAGCGCCCGGGTGGGGACAAATCTGACACCCTCAATGGCAGCAAGGTATTTGGAAAATTTAGGCAACCAAGAATTCCCAGAAGTGGGATTTCGTTTCAGTTCTTTCCAAATATAAAGGCACATTGAACTTCTCTATGACTTTGACGCTGTGGATGGAATTTCCTAGAGGACTTGGTGGTGATAAATCCGGGCCATGTGATTAGCCAGAAATACCACAGGCTCACAGCAGAGGCTCTGAGCAGCCTCCCCCTGCTGACTTACAGACACCTGTCTGCGCTGGAAAGAACTGAGGTTTGAGATATGACCGAGCTCTCTCTCCAACGCCCCTTACCATCCCCAGGGCCTCACCTCTTAACCCTCGCTCCCCCAAAGCCCCTGAACAGCTTTACATGCATGCAGCCGGGCACGCTGGGTGGGATTAGCCCTGCACGTCTGTCCTCCTGCCTTGGGAGGACATGCATCCCGATGCCATCCTCCAGGCCACCCTCAGAGGCTGGGCGCCCCCAGAAGTGGGCAGCGGTGGATGCCTGCAAGGCCATCTCTTGGCTACTAGGGGATGAGAGTTGAAGCATAAATGCTCATGTTTCACCCCCTCGGTAGGCAGCTCTGAAGTACAGTTCACGGGCCACTTGGAAGGACCTAGTGGGAACGGGCAGCAACCCCCAGCACATCAGCAAACTCGTTTCCTCCCCGTGCTCCTCACTCCTGCCCCCATGGGTCACGCTCCCTGATTGGAGCCCCTTGCAAGGAAGGCTTTGTCTCGGGCCCTGGGGAGCCAGGGAACCCAGGCTCAGTCAACCCCCATGGACTCTCCTGAACTTCATTCATTCATTCATTCATTCATTCATAATAACCTACCTCCACACCTAGTATTTTTAAAAATCAGTATAATGCTCTAACTGTATTTTAATGGAGAAATAAAAGGAAGTGATCTATAAAAAAAAAAAAAATAAGTACCTTTCCATTGGTATAGGTTCAGGCAAAATTTTACCAGAAGACTCAGGGGGCGGTGTAGATACGGCAGCTTTGTGTAGATTCACCGTGAACGTGACCTAGCACTGAGAACCGTAGAAGCAGGGTCAGAGGCCTTGGTGCTCGGAGTCAGCCCTGCCATTAACCTCCTGGTAGGTCCACTCCAGTCCTTCTCCCAAGGATACAATGTGTCATTGAACTGTATGCTCACTAAGGACCAGCCCTGCTCTATTTCTGTAGGGTTTTCTGGCCTCCTGGCTTTTTCTGGACACTTGTTTTCTTGTTCTGGCCTCCCTGCAGCTGTTAGATCAGCCATCCACAGTTGAACTGTTGAAGTTTGTCTTGAGCATCCACTCCCGCCAGGCACTGGCAGAAGGGATAAGAGCTTGTCATTATGGAGTTCATACCTGGGGGGGAGGGGCAGGCTGGGGCACAGACAACAGGCACACAGCTAAACACGCATGTGTCAGATGGCGAGGGCAATGGGGACACATAAAACAGGTGAGGGCTTGAGAAACATGGGGGATAGGGAGCAGGGGAGGGTTGCTAAGGGAATGAATTCCTTCTGATCTGTGGCCAATAGCGTTATCAATAAGGGGCAGCGCTCTCTGAACGGGCTCCCATCTGGAAGGCCTGCTCTTTCAATTCCTGCTGCCTAAGGGATGGCTTCACAGAGAGTGGCCGAACACAAGAATTCTGTCATCATCTTGCAGTGTTTCTGTCGGCCAGGAATTCAGGCAAGTGCTCAGACAGGTGGTTTTGGCTTGGAGTCTCGCTGGCGGTGAAGTCAGACGGGGTATAGAGCTGCAAGAGCTGGAGCCTGGAGCAGCGGGGGGCTGCTGAGCATCTCTCTTTAATGTAGGCTCCAGGTTTCTCCAGGGGCTTTCTCTGTGTGGGAGGGTCTGCGCTTCCTCAAGGCATGGTGGCCTCAGTGCAGCCAGACCACTAATGGGATGACACAGAGCTCCAGGGAGTGTCCCAGCAAACCAGTGAGCTGTACATGCCTTAGGGAGATTCATGATTCCTGTCTCCTAATGTTTACACCCTGTGGAATCCCCCAACTTGAGGTTGGCAAGAGCCGTGACCAGATTCCAACCAACCAATGGAATACGACAAGGCAGTGGGCTGTCATTCCCATGATGATGTTATACTGGACGGCAAAGTGTAAGGATTTTTTTCAGATGCAGCGAAGGTCCTTAAGCTGTTGACTTTGAGTTCATCAAAAGGGAGGTGATCCTGAATGGGCCCCACCAAATCATGTGAGTCATCTAGGAGGAGACCTAGACTTTCCCGGAAGTGAGAGACCCTAAGAGGCAGAGACTCTCGGTCCATTGCTTGCTGTTATGGGCTGAACTGTGTTCCCCACACATACAAATTCATATGTGGAAGTTCTAACCCCTAGGGCCTCAAAATGTGACTATTTGGAGACAGGGCCTTCAAAGAGGTGATTATGATAAAAATGAGACCATTAGAGGACGCCTGGGTGGCTCAGTCAGTTAAGCATCTGCCTTCCACTCAGGTCATGGTCCTGGAGTCCTGGGATCGAGTCCCACATCGGGCTCCCTGCTCAACGGGAAGCCTGCTTCTCCCTCTCCCACTCCCCCTGCTTGTGTTCCTGCTCTTGCTATCTCTCTGTCAAATAAATAAATAAAATCTTAAAAAAAAAAAAAAAAGAGGAAATTAGGACACCCAAAGAGACACCCGGGAGGCATGTGCAGAGAGAAAGGACCATGTGAGGACACAGCAACAAGGCAGCCATCTGCAAGCCAAAGAGAGGGGCCAAACCTCAGAAGAAACCAAACCTGTCAATGCCTTGATCTCGGGTTTCCAGCTTCCAAAGCTGTGAGAAAATAAATTTCTGTGATATAAGCTACCTGATCTGTGGTATTTTGTTATGGCGGCCTTAGCAAGTGAATACACTTGCCTTGGAAGAAGTCAGCTGCCATAAATGTTGCCATAAATTAATTTCACAGGAAATGAATTCTGCCAAAACCCTGAGGATGCTTGGAAGTGGATCCTTCCCTGGTTGAGCCTCCGGATAAGACCACCACCCAGCCAGTCATCACTTTGATTCCATCCTTGAGAGACCCCGGGCAGAGAATTCCGCCAAGCCCTGCCCAGACTTCCGACCCACAAAAAGTGTGAAATGGTAACACATGTTGTGGGAAGCCACTAAGCGTGTGGTCATCTGTTATGCATCATGGAAACCACACCCACCTTTTATGATCCAGCCTTGAAAGTCACAGCACAAGCTCTGCTGTGTTTCATTTGGGTGCAAGTGAACCAGCAGCGCCCCCAGATTCAAATATTGGAACCGGAGGTATTGCCGTGGCCAAATTTGGAAAATACAGCCTGTGGCAGCTGCATCATTGAATCTTAATTCATGGCTCATATTTGAAACTGTAGCTTGCTTCCCACATCTACATCATTTTCATTGACACTGCGTGTTTTCTCCAATTGGCCCTCACACGGAGGCTCATTCGAAATCCCGGAGGATGTCTGTCTGTTCTTTCCAGAAGACACAGCACAAGCTGGTGTCACAATCCCCGTGTATATTATAAAACAGGCTTTTCCAAACACGTTGCCCACCTTTGGTGACTCTTCAGTCGGACATTCTCTCATGATGCCTTGATAGATGATAGAAACATTTTTAAAATTTTTATAGATTTTCCTTCATCCCACCTTTGCTGCTCCTAGTGGCTGGATCCATTGGTTGAGCCTGGGAAAGCATGATCGTAGTGAGCCAACTGGAAGTGTGGGCCTTGGCGCCATGAGAAGTGTCCTTGGAAATAGGCTGACCCCCCCTCCCCATCTCCGGTGCCTCCAGTTAGGAAGGGCCTGGGAGGACGTTCAGGCCAAGCAGACATCTGGGGCTCAGTTCCCTTCTACAACATCCCCACCTAGTGGGCCTGCCAGAGTGCTTCTCCAGTGGGGATAATCATGACTTTCAGTTGCCCCAGAGAAGGAAAGGGCAGGTTCTATCCAGAAGAAAGAGGCCATTCATCAGCTTGAGTCTCTAAGCTGCTTTCCTTAACCTCTTTAGCAAGACAATAGCCTTGACAGCCAGGCTCTGTCAGGAGAGAAGGATTTTCTAAATTCCTCCGGTGTCACTGTGATATTAGAGTTTGGCTGACTAGATCCTAGAGTTTTACCTAGAGACAGAGGAGGAAGAAGCCATCGTCTGAGGTGGGGACAATGCAAAGACCATCCTTTCTACCTTGGGAGAAGATGGGAGGAAGCTGAGAGAGAGGCAGGGGAAGCAGAGAGGCTGGCCAAGGTCCTGGATGCGGGGGTGTGCTGCGGAGGTCAAAGGGAGGGCCAAGAACTCTGCAGAGCCATGACACACTTCCCCATGCATCCCGGCAGAGGCTGCCAGGATCTAGGAACAGCCCACCAAGTGGCCGCTTCCAACATGGTGCAAGGTGAGGGACAATAAGTCTGACAGAGCCGTACTTCTAGCCCCCGGGGATCTCAGAGTTTATGTGCCTTAGTGAGAAGACGAGGGGGTCCTGAGGAGAGCTGGCAGAGTGGCCTGCAGGGGGACAAAGAGGCCACTGCAGGTAGGCACCTAAGACTGGGGCAAATGGCCAACACCCAGTGACGGGCCTGGCCAACAACGTCTGACCCATATTGACCACTTAGTGAATGCGAGGTGTTGCTCTAAGACCTTTCTGTTTGTCATCTCATTTATAAATGTCTTTGAATTCATCTTGTGAGGTAGGTACTATTGTGATCCAGTTTTTGCAGACCAGGAAACCTGTCTGAAGCCCCTCTGCAAGATTAGATAAAACCAGCCAGACCTTAGTAGTCCCAAGGCCAGGGAGCAAACCAGGGCAGGGCAGAGGCCGGCCGGGGAGTATCCAGAAAATTCTGCATGCATGTGAGGACCCTTTCCACCTGACTCCCATTGCCACAAGGACCCTGAAAGTTCTCCTGAAGGAGAAGCCAAGAGGGGGGAAATCTGAAGCACTGTGCATTTTACTTGCCGCAGCCTGAATGATCTCACTAAACTATTTAAATAGTTGGATTAAACTGAGTTTACTGGCTTGGCCTACATTGACTCATTGACCACCTAGTGGGGAGGGGTCCATAAAAAATATTAGGTCACTTAGAGGAAAACTACAAAAGCTTAATTTTTCTGCATGTTTGAGTGGAATGCAAGTCAATCCACGACTTGACTTTGTTTCTTAGCCTGGCTTTTATCTAAGGAACGATTTGGTCTGAACTTGAGAGTCAGAAAGTTCTGGGTCTCAACTCCAGCTGAGCTGCTCATTAGCTTTTGGACTTTGAACAACTTAACCCTCTACGGCTACATCTTCTTCACATGTTAAATGATGATCACAAGTAAATATTGTTTGAGCCAGAGACCAGTAAACATTTTCCAAAAGAGGCCAGAGAATAAATAATTTAGACTTCGCAGTTCATAGAATCTCTATTGCAACTATTCAACTCTGCTCCTGATGCTCAAAAGCAGCCACAGACAATCCATAAATGGATGAGCATGGCTGTGTTCTAATAAAACTTTATTTACAAAAACTGGAGCCAGATTTGACTCAAGTCTTAGTTTGCTGGTGCCTGGGTTAGAGCATAGGGCTACACAATAACAAGGAGACCCCCAAATATAGTGACTTAGTTAAGACAAAAGCTTATTTCTCTGCTCTGTTAACAGTCTGGAGGTGAGCCACCTTGGGGATCCAGGTTCTTTCCATCCTTTGTTCTTCCATGCCTAAGGAATATTTCAGGAGTAGCGAGGGTAAGCCTGGAGGGGCTGAAGCTGAGCAAGCAAGCCGAATAGGGTAGGAGAGGAAGTCAGAGAGGTTGTGTGTGTGTTTATGTGTGTGTGTGTGAGAGAGAGAGAGACAGACAGACAGGGACAGAGAGAGTAGTTTAGGGTCTCACAGGCTGCTGGTGGGACATGACTTCTGCTCTGTGAATGATAGTATCCCTAACTTTTCTTGCAGCCCTCTGATCTGAGCTACATTTGGACAGGATCAAGATAGCCACTATGTGGAGAACAGACTGGGGATAGTCAGGGAAGCAAGGAGGGAACCAGTGAGGTGACCAATGCAATCAATGAGGCAGGAGACAATGGTAACAAGGAATCGTTAGATTCTGGATATATTTTTAAATGGAAATATGCTTTTTTTTTTTTTTCTGGGAAGATTCATGACTTTATTCAGCTTATCCAAAGGGGATCCTCCAAAAAATTACAAATCACTGTGTAGGCCTGACACATTTGGAATGTGACCACAGGCCTCAGGAAACCACTTAATTTCTTTTTTTTAATTTTTAATTTTTTTAAGATTTATTTATTTATTTATTTGAGAGAGAGGGAGAGAGAGAGCGCAAGAGGGGGTAGGGTTAGAGGAAGAAGCAGACTCCCCGCCGAGCAGGGAGCCCGATGTGGGACTCGATCCCGGGACTCCGGGATCATGACCTGAGCCGAAGGCAGTCGCTTAACCAACTGAGCCACCCAGGCGCCCGATTTCTGGGCATCCTGATAGCAAATGGGTCCACACGAACTGGTACCAAATGTCCCCAGGGCTTAGCACAATACCTGACACATAGCAGGCTCTTAAACAAATATTTGTTGAATGAACAAACGGAAGAACGAACGAATGAATGAATGAATGAATTTCCCCAACAAAATGCAAACATGCAAGGCAGTGCACTGTGTAGCAATTCACACAGAGTCTGCCAATAAACCAAGTGTTTGTGTGACCTTCCATGCAGACGCACGGCTTTTGCTTTAGAACTGCTGCCACATGAGACTGAGAGAGCGACTGAGCCAGAAGAAGATGGAGGGATGGGTGCAGCTGGCTCAGCCCTAGTTCAAGGGGCCACAGCACCCCCGGCCTCCTGGTTGTGCTTCAATCAATCACAAAGCCAGAGGCTTTTACAGTCTTAATTACTTGGAACCAAGATGGTTAAAGCTGCAGATTCCAAGGGGCTGCCATGTTCAAAATCTTCTACTTCAGAGACAAAGCAGAAGCAGGAAATTGCCGGGTCTACGACCCTTGGGCAACACACTATGATGGTTAATTTTATGTGTCGTGGGGTGCCCAGATATATGGCTAGACATTGTATCTGGGTGTGTCTGTGAGGGTGCTTCAGCATAAGATTTGCATTTGAATCAGTAGACTGAGCAAAGCACCTCCCTCCCCAGTATGGAGGGGGCCTCATCCCATTTACTGAAGGCCTATATAGAACAGAAGACCGAGCAAGGGAGAATTCATGCTCTCTGCCTGACGGTCTTGGAGCTGGGACACTGGTCTTCTCCAGCCTTTAGACTCAGACTGGAGCTTCCGCCACTGGCTCTCGCGGTTCTCGGGTGTTCGGACGACAGATCTCGGAAGTTCTCAGCCTCCATTATGGTGTGCGCCAATTTCTTATAATAAATCTATCATCTCTCCCTCTCCTTCTCCAATTGGTTCAGCTTCTCTGGAGAGCCGTGGCTAATACATATGTCATTTCTGGGCCTTGGCTTCTCACCTAAAACACAACGATGTTGGAGCAAGGGCTTCCAAAGGATTTCAGGCCCACATGAACCAGGTCTCTGGACCCAGGCGAGTTCCTTAACCCCTCTGTGCCTCTGTTGCTTCATCTATGAAAGTAGGAGAATGATTGGACGTACCTTGCAGAATTGGCAAGGATCAAATTAAAAAAAAAAACAGGTGGAAAGCTCTTAGACAGCACCGGGCATTGGCAAGTGCCATGTAAGGGTTAGATATGCTTAGTATTTTCAGTGTGACCCTGGGCAAGTGATGTGAGCTATCTGAGTCTCAGTTTCTTCATCTGTAAAAGAAGATAATAGTATTGGCCCTGCCCCTCGGTTATGAAGATCAGATGTAAATATGTTATACGCGATGTAAACAATACAGACATACAAACTAAAATGAGAAGGGGTTTATTCTCCCTGAGTGCACTTTGAGCATCTTGAAGACGGTATAGTGCAGTGGTTAAAAGAGTGGGTTCTGGGTTAGGGTGGCCAGATTTAGCAAATAAAAACATGGGATGCTCTGTTAAATTTGAATTTTAGAAAAACAAAGATTAATTTTTTTTAGCATATGTCTTACGCAATATTTGGGACTAAAAAAATACTTGTTTATCTGAAATTCAGATTTAATTGAGCATCCTGCAATTTAAACCCAATTCTGCAGTCAAACTAATTGTGTTCATATCCCAGGTCTTACTCACTGTACAAACTTGAGCAAGTTACCTAACTACTCTGGGCCATGCATGGTTTCCTGGCTTTGTCAGTCTTTAGCTGTGTGACCAGGGAAACCCTCAACCTCTTTGTACCTTCATTTCCTCATCTGTAAAATGGGGAGATGAGGGTGCCTGCCTCACAGAACAGTCACGAGAATAAATGAGTTCATGCATGTAACACTCTGCCCAACACTCAACAAATGCCAACCATCATTTAAACAGCATTTTTCCGGCGAATATGAATTGGGAAACTTTTTTAGGTAGGCGACACACTGAGTGCTGGGGAAACAGTGGTGACCCGTGCAGACCCAGGCCTCCATTTAGAGACCTCCCGCAATGGCCTCCTTTAACCACCCATGACTTTAATGGTTCTAGAAATTGCATGTCTTTAATTCCCTAACAACCACCGAGTGTTTGTTTGAATTCACTTATTATTCCTTTGCAAATGTCCACTTTTCTATTCCCCTGGGCCATCGTGACTATAAATCATTGTCTCATGATTCCAGGCTTAGAAAGAGCCAGGGCTAGAACCTACTCATTGGAGGGTTTTACTGGGTTATTTATTGTGACAGAAAATGCAAATGGGTTGGCAGTAAACATAAGGGGAAAAAAGCTACCTCAGCAGTATGCACAGAACGTAAATGCAGATGGAAACGGTGGGGAGAGAGTGTCATTTTTAGTAAGTAGAGCAGATACTCCACTTTGCTGAAAATATGAAATGCCAGAAAATTCTCCTGACTTCCTATGTTACTGAAAGACACTTGAAGTTGACCTGCTTCTTCTTTCAGGACCCCAGAATGACATTATATTTCACTGTATTGGGGGCTATTCAGTGCGAAAAGGCTGATGAGGTAGCGAACAACACACTAGAAGGGGTTTGTAGGGGAGAAGAGAGATCTGCTAAGCTCCACCAACTTGCATCACATACAGAAAACATCCTCTCGCAGGCCTGGCCAATTTTCCTCCTCTATGGGTCTATTTCATCCCAGAAAGATCTTTCACAAGTGGGAAAAAAATATATTCCCCTGGTCTCTGTGGATGACTTACACACAGAGGTAGGAAATAGGGAGTCCTTGTTCCCCAGATCCGCTCGTGGATACAGAAACACTGCCCTGTCCTGAGCTGTTGATGTGAGCGGGAAAAAGACTTCTTTCCTACTCCTGATGTTTCCTTCCACGTGGAGGGACCCCCAGGAGCATCATACTTCTGACACCAACCTGCGCACTTCCTCTCTCCGCTGAGACGAGGTGGGACATCCTGATGTGACCGGTGAGTTCACCCAGAGAAACGGGCATGCTGAAGACAACCTCATCCTCACCCTCCTGCTCCACCTACCAAGATGGCTGTCCCCTGCTCCTCCACACTGTACTTCTGTGACCAGGGGATGTCTGTCTGTTTCAGGGTTGAGTGTTAGGAAGCCCACTTGCCCACATATAAGGAGTCACAGTCTCTGATATAAACCTCATCAGCAATAAAGGTGCTATTCTGGCATTTTACTGATTCTCAATGGGTACAGTTTTCAGACGGAGAATAGGAGCTTGTCTCTTAGTCTAATTGAGCTGATATCACAGAACACCATAGACTGCGTGGCTTAACATTTATTCCTCACCGTTCTGGAGGCTGGGAGTCCAAGATCAAGGTGCTGGTAGGTTTGGCGTCTGCTGAGGACCCTCTTCTTACCTCGCAGTTGGCTACCTTCCCCTATATCCTCACATGACAGAGAACAGATAAAGAAAGAGATCCTATGTCTCCTCCTCTTTTCATAGGGGCCCCTAATCCCATTTATGAGGGCTTCATCCTCATAATCTAATCACCTCTCAAAGGTTCCACCTCCAAATCCCCTTGGGGATTGGGGTTTAGGCTTCAACATATGAATTTTAGGAGAAAGAAACATTCAGTCCATAGCAGTTAGTGACCAACTTACCTCCAAGCCCGGGAGTCGACAAAGCTATCTCTGAGGTACCATGGATGGTCTTCAGAGCATCATTGTCTTTCTCTACTTCAGCCACAACCCATGAAACACAGGCCAGAAGCCTCACAGTCACTAAGAAATCTTCTTGGGAATGGTCAAGGAAGCGAAGGCAATTACGTTCCTCTTCCATATTCAATTCCCGGTCAAGACTCTGCTTAAACGCCTTCATCCTCCCCTGAGTACTGTGGAAATGGTGCTTGTCCCTCAAACAATGTGTATAAGGGGGGGGGGGAGTGGTGGAGTGTGTATGTACGTATGTTTGTGCTGTGTGGTGTCGTGTGGGGTGTGTGTGTGCGTGTGTGGGGGGGGTGTGGTAGGGGTGTATATGGTGTGTGGTGTCGTGTGGGGTGTGTATGTGTGGTGGGGAGTGAAGGGGGTGTGCAGTGTATGGTATAGTGTGTGTGCGGTAGGGGCGTAGTGGGGATGTGCTGTAGTGTGGGGGTGGTTTATGCTGGTTCCTCAACCTTCTCCAATTAAGGGTTCATTTGGCAGCACTCTCATTTCTACGAGCCATTAAAGATGGTGTACAGGTCATTCATCACTGCACAACAAATTACTCCAAAACTAAGCAGCTTAAAACATAAACACTTATTATCCCAGCCTCTGTGGCCAGTAACCCATGAGTAGCTTAATGGCACTGGGTTTCTCATGAGCTGTAGTCATCTGAAGGCCCGACTGGGGCTGACAGACCCACCTCGTAGGTGGGTCACTCACACGGTGGTGCTGGTTGTTGGCAAGAGGCCTCAGGCCCTTCCATGTGGGCCTCTCAACAGCTGCTTGGACAGCCTCACAGCATGACGCTGGCCTCCCCCAGTAAGCTAAGAGAGAGCCAGGGGGAAGCCCTTTGCCTTGGAAGGCCCATTCTCAGAAGTTACCCATCGACACTTCAGCCACATTCCATTCCTTGGAAACAAGTCAGTGAGTACAGCTTGCATTCATGGGGCCCCAACGCGGGGCCCCAAAGAATTTGTGAGCACATTTTAAAACCACCATGGGTAACACGGTGCAGAAAAAGAGAAGCAAGGCAGAAGAATCTTAAAATTTACTGAACGTGCTATGGCAGGAATAAAATATAGTAACATTTGAGGATTCAGACCTTTCCCCCTCGCCCCCCTCCCCCCCGCCCACTGTCTTCCCAGGAAAACTGATGTGGAGAGATGAGAAGGAGGCCAGGCAGTGGATGGAACGGTGGCATATGGGAGGGGTTTTTGAACATTGGAGGATCAGGAGGGGCTGCTGCAGAATGTGAGATGTTAGAGAGCAGGAAGCTTGGGGGAGACTGGTTTTAAGAAGCAGTGTGTCAGGGGACGCCTGGGTGGCTTAGTCAACTAAACATCTGCCTTCGGCTCAGGTCATGATCTCAGGGTCCTGGGATAGAGCCTTGAGTGGGGCTCCCTGCTTAGGGGGGAGCCTGCTTCTCCCTCTCCCTCTACCCCCCGCCCCTGCTCCGCCCATGCTCTCTCTCTCTCTCTCTCAAATAAATAAATAAAATCTTAAAAAAAAGAAGCAGCAGCAGCATGTGGACGGTTATGACCAAGCTTTCCTCTTCTTTCAGGGACACAAGGAGAGACCAGAGCTACTTGTAATTACTCCCTTATTTGGGGGTTGTTTCATTAAACTCTGCACTGTGGTGAGACTGAATCGCCTGGGTCTTATTATTTACTCAGGCTACATTCACATTCCCTGAGAATTCCCACCACAAATGTAAAATAGCGAGGAAGCATTGCCTTTAAAGCTTCTCAAATGCTTTTGTATCTTCTTTAAGATATTTGTATTCTGAGGACCCAGCACAGCACTGTTCACACAGTGGGTACTGGAAAGAATCAAGCGAAAAAAGTTAATTTGGATTTTCACATGATTTATGAGCCAAGAAGATGCTATGATCCAAAGGGACAGAGGAATGATGTAAACTTGAAATAAAAACATTTTGGGGTTACCATGTGCCCAGAATGCCTAGATGGGTTAGAAGAAACAAGTGCAGGAGATTCAGGGTGAATCACATCAGGCATGAGCAGAGTGGAGCCTACGGGCCAGGACAAGTGTCAAGACTACTATTTTCTCTGGAGGCCCCAACCTTACTTTCACATGCTCTTCAGCCCACACAACCCTTGAAAGCAAACACAGAGATGGCAGAACTAAGTGGCCGTGATGACACAAGCAGGGATCTCTCAGCCCTACCATTGGAGATGCCAGTCAGGGTCTGGGTCAGTTCTGGGGATGACGCAAGGGCTCAGGTGGGGCTTGCAGAGCTGGACAGAACCTCTGCCCTAACGTTTCTTGCAACATGAAAGAACTTAGCTGCATTTTTTTTTTCTTGGTCTCCAGTAGACTTCCCGGAGTAGACACCTGGAGACAAATGCAGGAGACTATTCTTCAGGGCTCATATACACATGTCAGAAAGTGCTGGGAATTTGGGGGTAGTACTTAAAATCCTGTAGGCCTCTCCCTGTGTTGCCTTGGTTTGTTGCCTGGCTGAAGGCAGAAGCTGAGGCTTAACAAGAGGCTGCCTAGAGCCAAGACCAAGAGGTGGGGCTCACCCCAGGCCTGGAGTCTCAACTCTGCTACCAATTTGCTGGAAAAAGTCATTTGTGCCAATTAGGCTCTGGTTAGTAAAGGGCTGTCCTGCCTGGGAGGTGGGGAGAGGAGCCAATTGTAAGAACAGGTGATCAATGAAAGTGACACATTACTCATGCCTCCAATTCTTCTTAGACAGTCCTCAATTAGCTCTCTGAGAAATAGAGAACATAAGTGTACTTGCCTTGCTAATGACCACATGGTCAGGACTGAGCAATTTACACAGCATTTTAGCTCCAACATGAAATGTGCTGAAATACTGGGATTAATGAGTTTCTGACTTGCAGGTCTGGAAAAATTCAGTTCTTTTCCGTACTTCTCCACAAATCCAAAAACAACGATTCCGTGGTAGGACGATAATGAAGAGGAACCAGGCCATTCTCCCCTCTATCCTGGTCGAAAGAATACTTACTCTGGCCTGAAGCGACCCTTCCTCCTATGAATTTATGATCTGTATTCATAGTTCATATTTCACTGGAATGCACTGCGCCCAGGTCAATGGTTGTTTACGGCTAGTATCAACCTGATCAGCTGGGCATCCATTCTCTTTGGTTGGTGCCTATTATGGACACACCCTAAGGGGACCCGCTACCCCATGAGTCCTTTATAATCCCCCGCCCACTTTGAGTGACTGCAGGACCTATGACCTGCTTCAAACTAACAGAGTAGGACAAAGGTGATGGGATCTCACACCTAGGACTCCTGATGACTTTGCAGAAGCCTTCTGTCATGAGAGGATCAATGGGGAAGGCCACCAGTGTGGAGCTGTGTGTGGCCCCCATGGAGCTGAAAGAGGCTCCCCAGTCAAGAGGTGGAAAAAATACAGGGTCCTGAGTCCCAACATGGCAAGGAAATGAATTCTGCCAACAACCGGAATGAGCCTCCAAATGAGAACACGGTCTGGCTGATGTCATGAGACCCTGAGCAGAGGACCCAGCCCAGCTGTGCCAGGACTCCTGACCCCTGGGGACTGTGAGTGAATGACCATGCTTTGTTTTAAGCCCCTACATTTGTGATCTTTTGTTGCACAGCCAAAGAGAACTAATTCAACACATATGCCATGCCAAGAGTTGAATAATTGGTTATCACCACTACTTGTTTCACTGCGCAATCAGCTATACACTTCTGCGTGATGCAGAAACACTAGACCTAGCGTTGTAACTATAGCTTCCAGCAAGTGTGACTTTTCCTAACTAGCTTTAAGTCTCTTGAGGCCAAGAACTCTGCTTTTGTACTTTTTAAAAGATTTTGTTTATTTGAGAGAGAGAGAGCGCGCACACAAGCCCTTGAGCAGGGGAAGGGGCAGAGAACGAGGGAGAAGCAGGCTCTCCACTGAGCAGGGAGCCTGATGCGGGACTCGATCCCAGGATCCTGGGATCATGACCTGAGTCGAAGGCAGACACTCACTCAACTGAGCCACCCAAGCGCCCCTCTGCTCTCAGACTTCTTAAAAAGCTCCACAGCATATCAAAGTAATTGACACACAGTAAGTACACAGGCATGTGATTTGAGTTTTTGACCCTTCATTTGTCTAATGAAACCAAATGGGTCTAAAGACATAGAGACATGAGGCAAACTTGCACTGCACCCCTGCTGCATACTAGGTGAGAGCCCAGACATGCAGAGAACAAGACAAAAGTCTTGGCCTCAATTTGTTCATGGTTCAACCCCATCAGTGGGGTCTTGGAACCTCATCTTCTCACCATGCAGAATCAGATGCCCAAAGATCCCTAGAGTTCTTTGTCAGTCTGTCAAGATTATGATTCTGCAGATCAGGTAGAGGTGTAGCTGTAAAGAACTTCAGTGACTTTTTAGTGACTTTTTAGTTTGCCAGTAGAAGCAAAAGTCCCCTGAGGTGCCCATTTTCCATTTAAACGGGGAGTAAGCCACAAAGATAAATGCGCAAACTCCGCCCTTCCATAATAGCCCATCAGTCCCTCAACTCTGTGACTCCGAGTGGACATACCCATATTCAAGCAGACCAGAGATCAAAGCCACATTAGGCATGAGCTACTTTTTATTCATAGACTTACAGAATATATCGAATTAAGAGGCATGTTTTTTGTTAACTGTATTTACCAAAAAAGAGCTAAATATATATCCAGCCTTAAAATGCATCCATTGTAGCTTGCATACTGCAAAATTTGCTTTCATATACATATAAACTATTCTTATTTTACCTAAGTTATGCATCTAAGATACATAAAAATGGTACCAAATGGCATATTGGCTTATTTTATCACAGTTTTTATACATTCTTGATAGTCAAAGGGATTGATAGGGAATGCATAGTTTCCTACTAGAAAAAAAGGTAGATTCTGATACAAGTAATGGAATAACGTTAAGGATAAGAGCGCCTCGCTAGGTTTAGATCTCAGTAGTTTTACAACACAATTCTTATTTCAATTAGCATTACAATGGGCTCTCTTCATTAATAATTGGCTGTTAATTTGCCTAGTCGGTCCACCCTCTACTTGCCTGGCTGAGGCAAAGGAAATCATGATGACCTTTTTTTCTTCCAGTTTATTGCTACTTTCCCAAAAGAGTTTCCTCCACAGCCATCTGCCCTGCTTTTCTGCCCATTCCCTTTAGACTGTCCTAAGTCTGGACCACCTTACTCACCGCGTCAACAACTAGATTATTGCATTCCACTCTAGAGCCCTGCTCAACAGAATCTTTGGCCACTGCCTAATTAAAGAACTCTCTTCCAAAACTGCGGAGCAGAGGGGCTGACACCTTTTTGGAAGAATCAGGAAGCTGGCTAAAGAGATTTTCTTTAGGTGGCATGCAAATAGACTCCCCTCCTGCAGACCTTCATCTCTCTTTCATTACACCCCGGGTCAGAGAAATTTCCATCGTGAGTGTTCCTGGCAGCCAAACCTCCAGCATCCCACGCTGATTTCTTTCCTAAAAATACACAGCCTCTCAATCCATGGGGAAGAAAAATGCAACACTGGCATTTTCAGCGTGCTCCCCGAAGGCTGATTATGACCCGGAGCAATTCATCATCACTCGTGCATTCGAGTTTTTAGTTGTTCCCTGATAGAACTCTCTTGTTTATCTTGTGGACGTTGTGACAAGAACCAGATGTGTCTCGACCTCAACATCGCCCCACCGCTATTGGGGGGTGGGGGGGGGAATGTGTGGAGAAGCAACCCTGTCAGCTAGAAATCCTCTTTAGAACAGAACATTATCTGAAACTTCTGGAAGACTTTCAAGAGTGGGGCCTCACGAGTAATAGCGATCCCGTAGAGTTTAATTGTTAAAGGGACCAGCTGATGAGATGGTGTCTATTCAACACTATTTTCCTTCTGGCTACGCATATTTTGTTGTATTTTTTATTTTCTCTCAAGTGGCTGCTATATTCTGAATTATGAGAAAAAGTCTTCATTTGGAAGGCAATGGCAGAGTGTCACAAAGAAAATACAAAGCCCGCTGTGCAGGACAAAGCTCTGCTTTTGCCTCACTACCGGATGATCTTGAGCAGGCGACTGACTTAGATTTTTTACGCCGATTTCATTCTCCTGAAATTAGAATACCTGCCCACCAATAAACTGAACTATTTATGAACAAATGAGATGGACACAAATGTACACTGAAAGAACATAAAGCTTTGCCGAAATGCAGGGTGGGCTTATTATCCGTTGCCTGAGAACACCCTGCCGTTCACACCAAAGGCTCGTTTTTAGTCTTCGTGAGAGATCGGTTCCTGATCCCACGCTTTAAGGCTGTGTGGCGTGGCCACTTGGCTACGTGGGGGGGCTCAGCCCTAGCCACAGAGACTGTAAAGAAGAAACAAGCTAGCAAGAAGGCAACCCTGGGGTGAAGGGAAAGGAATGGACAAGAGCAGTCCTTCCCAGAACTCGCTCCACAGGGGATGGTCCCACGTGTCTCTCTGCCTTGGGTTTCTGTTGTTGTTGTTGGGGTTTTTTGTTGTTGTTGTTGTTGTTGTTGTTGTTTTGTCTTACATTATTACTGGGAAAAAGCTTCTTGCAGAAATTGTTTAAAACTGGAGGGATTCTTGGGATGGAGCAGTGAGATTAATGAAGCAAAGCTTCCACCACCTCGCGCCAAGAACACCTACGCTCCTTTAGCAAGCCGGCCAGAACAAATACCTCCTCCCTCGGTGCGGAGACTCTTGGAGGCTGCAGACTCTGATCTTGTCTAATTTCTTAAGAAGGAAAAGTGAACCTGGCTGCAGCCGCGTGGACTACCCGCCCTCTTGCCCTCACCTTGCCTCCAGGTCCTTAGATCTTTCTTCCACTGGCCAATGTCTCCCCTGGACTCGGCAAGCACCCCGTCCCCAGCCCCGCACCCCGGGCTTCCCGGTTTCCCAGATTCATTCTCGGCAATGGTGAATGCCAACGGTTTCCCCAGCCACCTCCCCCCTCAGAGAGGGGAAGCTGCGGAGCCGGTGTCCGGTTCCCCAGGGGCAGCCTTGCAAAAAGATGCCCCGGTTGCCTTCTCAGCAAGTGGCTGGACTCAGGAACATCATTTCGAGCTCGCACAGGTGCTAGGGCTGCCGAAATGTCCCCTACCTTGTTTGCCAAGGGCCTGTTTTTCCACCCAGGCTTGTCTGAGGGGTTCCACGTGCCAGAAAGAATTGCTTGCCCATCTCAACAGCCAGAGGAATAGCAGAGCTGTGCCACTTTCAGCCGCCGATGATGCGGGGATCTGGGCATTTGCAGTCAATGCAAATTAGCCAGGAAGGCAAAAGAACGTGGAAGGGTGATTTTGATGCTTCAAACATGAGAACAAACCACTTTTTTCCTGTCTGGCTGGTGCCTAGTAGGAAAGCTTCAAGCAGGAACGCTCTACTCTGTGTGGGTGACCGAGTCCTTTAAAATCCCCAGTGTCCTAGGCTGGAAGCCCTCAGTCTGCAGTCCCGAATGGAGCCAGCATTGAGGCTACTCATTGCCTTGATCTGCACCGCTTCAACCAGAAACAACACCGTGCTCAGATCTGCCGCAAAACATCTACCTACTCATGACTTGGCAAATGATCATTAACTCTCCAGTACAACATGACTGTGCTGGTCTGGGGGCCACCAGAGACACTGGTGGGTGGCTCCGTGAGAGCCACTCCTAAGATCCACTTCAAGAGAACCAGCTAATTAGGCATCCACTGGGAAGCTTCCACAAAACCAGACCCCATGGGCTTCCCAATAGTCCACACCAGAGAAGGCCAGTTTGAAATAGACCCTCTGGCCCCCTGAGCGCAGACCTGGTCTGTGGGATGCAGTGTGTCTAGCTCCAAAGCTGGTCCCCAGTGATCAGCCCAAGCCCGCCCCCGCCCCCCGCCCCAGCCTATTCAGGATGAGCCCCCTGCCAGTACGTGGTCCCACGTCAGGGTGTGAGCCCCAGGGGGTTCTCCTCGGCTAAACTACCGGGAAAGGAAGGGGCACCAGCGTCAGGAGCACCCTGGGTTCTGCAATGTGGTGCCCCAGCCTGTCCGCGTTGGCAGCGGGGGCAACAGCCCATCAACAAAGCAGGACCGACGAAGGAGTAGGGAGGAAGGCAGGGAGGCAGGAAGGTAGGCTGGTACTCAATGACTCGAAACAGGAAGCTGCCCAGAGGGCACAGACATGCACAAATCAAAGGGCCACCTCTAGGTTTCAAAGTATAGCGAGACTTGTGTAAAGTCCTCTTTGATCCCACAAAATCTTGCTTCAGAAATTCTACCGAACGCTCATCAGCTGGAAAGCCCTGTTCTATTGCTTTAAAGGATGGATGAAAAGCACCGTTCAGTCTTTGGCCTGTCTGCTGGTTACCCACAAACTCAAAGAATGGGTTCAGGGAAGCAGCCGAGTCATGGAGGGCATCTAAAAGCAATATTGCTCCAGGCGCCACAAGGTCGGCTCTGAACCACAAGGAAGAGGGGAAACCGCCTTTGTCTCACTCATGGGCCTATGGCCCGTGCTGGGTCTGGAAGTGTGTCAGCAGAGTATTTTCTTTGTGGCAAAGGAAGCAATGCCCAACGTTATTTTGTGAACACCCCCCATCACGAGCATCCACCCGAGCCAATGAAACAGCCAACGTTCTGCTATGAAGGGGCATTCAGGAAACTGAAATGACTCAAAATAGCATTGCTGAGTGTTATCAGATTTTTAAATGAATCATCAGCAAATTTTTTCAGCTGACTTTGGCTTTAAGCATTCTTACCCAATAAGATTGCTAAAATGGAATGAGAAGGGCCCATAGTTTGGTCTTTTTTTTTTTTTTTTTAATTTCATCATAAGAACTGTCCCATCTTATCCGATTTCCTCCTTCCTCATTAAAAAAAAAAAAAGAAAAGAAAAGAAAAAGAAAAAAGCACATTACTTCCCTAGATGGTAAGAGTTAATACTCTACTCTTTTCTCAGAGATAACAGGCTTTAAGATGTCTTTTGAAATGGGAGAATGGACATGTCATGCAGTTAGCCAATAAATGCAATCCCCGATTGAAATGCGAGTTCTAAAATGTTGAAAACTTCTATTTCCCCAGTGCGTTTTTAATTGCGGAGCTCTGAACTTGGCCTTCTGTTTGCTTCTCAGGCCTCTCTTGTGAAAGCTAGTGCTATGTGTCTCTAAATTCACCAGTCACCCCTTCACAAACTTAAGTCAACGACTATATGTTCAAAAATCTTTGTTTTCCCTTTGAAACTGGATGCAAAAAAGAAATCTCTCCTGTCAGTGGAGACAGCTGTGAAGGAACGAGGTGCCTGCACATAAATCTCCTTGAATTTTTTGAATAGCTGCTTTTCTTTATCCCACTGGTAGATCTGGGAGAATGTATAGTCACTCCCCAGGGCCAGGTAGTGATTATCTTTAAAAGAAAAGGGCTGCAGGGTCATGGCCCCCCGGGATGGAAGAGCCTGGATCTCCACAAACTGCTTACTATTCCACCTCATGACCCTGGAGTCCCCGATGAAGCGGGTGAGGGAAAGGTAGAGGGCATTCTGCATCCTAAAGCTCTTCACGGCCAGTACATCCTCCATGTTGGGGATATCACTGTGGGGGACAAACTTCTTAGAGCTTTTATTCCACTGGAGGATAATGGGGACCTGGGAGCGGCTGGACAGAATCAGATGCGACTTCCCGTCTATGTCAACAAATTCTGCATCCGTGTCCCTGAACCACTCATGCAGAGATTGGTAGGAGTAGAACCCTTTGCTGTTCCATTTATACACCGTGGACAGACCAGCTTTAGAGCTGTCTGCGATGATGAAGAACGTCTCATCCTCGATCTGAAACAGCTCGATATCGTTGGGCTTTGAGATGCGAGAGACTTCGATGTCCTGGAATTTGACAAACTTGGTCCAGCTCTCATCGTATTTGTAGATGTGAGAGCCGCCGAAGAGCTGGGCCACCACCACGAAAACCTGGTCGTCGATGAGGATGGCCTTACAGCCCACAATGGACTGACCTGTGCCCCAAGAGAAACGAGAGGGCATTAGGGTACCGCAGGGAGAAATGTTCCTCCGTAGTGATATTGGAACCCTCGTGAGCTGGAAAATGGGGACAGATGTAAAGAAATGTGAGAAAATGGGGCAGCTGATGCATGGAACAGCATGGCGGCTTCTCGACAGTCTGAACATAGAAATACCATATGATCCAGCAGTTCCACTTCCAGGTCCATACCCAAAAGTACAGAAAGCAGGGTCTCTACGAGATGTGCACACGCATGTTCATAACAGCATTATTCACAATAGCCAAAAGGTAGAAGCAACTCTAGTGTCCACTGATGGATGAATGGATAACCCAAATGTGGTATAGACACACAATGGAACATTGCTCAGCCTTAAAAAGGAAGGAGATCCTCACACAGGACACATGACAGTATGGATGAACGTTGAGGGCATTATCGTAAGTGAAATAAAGGTAGTCACAAAAAGATAAATAATATCTGACTCCACTTACATGAGGTCCCTAAAGCAGTCAGATTCTGAGAGGCAGAAAATAGAATGATGGGGGCCAGGGGCTGGGGGAGGATGGGGAGTTAGTGTTTACTGGATATAGAGTTTTAGTTTTTCAAGATGAAAAGAGTTGTGGAAATTGTTTGCACAACACCGTGAATGCACTTAACGTTACTGAACAGTACACTTAAAAATGGTTAAGATGGTAAGTTTTATGTTCTGCAGATTTCCCCACAATTAAAACATTTTTAAGGGCGCCTGGGTGGCTCAGTTGGTTAAGCGACTGCCTTCGGCTCAGGTCATGATCCTGGAGGCCCGGGATCGAGTCCCGCGTCGGGCTCCCTGCACGGCAGGGAGTCTGCTTCTCCCTCTGCCCCTCCCCCCTCTCATGCTCGCTCTATCTCATTCTCTCTCTCAAATAAATAAATAAAATCTTTAAAAAAAAATTTTTTTTAAAAACTTAAAAAACAAAATGTGTCTCCATTAAGGGCTGGTCTCCTGGCCTCTGGTATCTTTAGAGGCAAGAGTACTATTCAGGGAAGGCACCAACACCAAGGGAATTGTCTCCAATTTATTCAAAAAAGTATTTCCCAACTCCGGACAGTGGAATGAGACAAATGGGCTTCTGTTCGGGGCATGGGGGTAAGGGAGGGTAAAAAGGTAGGAGTCAGGTCTCAGAGACAGGAGGAAAAGAATGTAATGAAGACATTTGGCTCCTTCTGATTTCTGGAGCCAAAGGAAGCTGAACGGAGGCAGAGACAGAACAGAGGAGTGTTAAGCCCTCTGTCAAAATTACTTGTACTGCAAAGTTGAAATAATACTTAATGTCTTGATATATTTCCTTAATCGTTACTCTACACACATACTCAAATGTGTTTTTTAAAAATAAATTTGGGGGTGGGCGCCTGGGTGGCTCAGTTTGTTAAGCGACTGCCTTCGGCTCAGGGATGATCCTGGAGTCCCGGGATGGAGTCCCACATCGGGCTCCCTGTTAGCAGGGAGTCTGCTTCTCCCTCTGACCCTCCCCCCTCTCATGTACTCTCTCATTCTCTCTCTCACAAATAAATAAAATCTTAAAAAAAATTTTAAAAATAAAAAATAAATAAAATAAAAATAAATTTGGGGGCACCTGGGTGGCTCAGTTGGTGTTTTTAGAACAGAGCACCCACAAACAGGAAGTGGTCAACAATTAGTAGCTGTCATTACTGGATAATTGAAACGATTGTCTTGACCTCACCCCTCTAAAATCTCCCATAGCAGGCACCGCGTAAGTACCTGAAGAATGGTCAATGGCGTGAATGATCTAGCTCAGGCGGCCCAGAACCGGAACTCTGCTGGAAAAGGGGAAGTCTTCCGTCTGGACCACCTCCTACAGTCTTCTCCCACACTGCACGCGGACCCCCAGACTGCCCCCCTCAGCCTCCTCAGCCAGCCAGCAATGGACCACCCACATCCCAAAGAGGATTGACCCTCCATCTAGGTCACTGGATTAAAAGTTATTTCTTCCCCCTGATTTTCTAGGCGATTGGACCAAAGTGAACTTAGTCTGTAAATTACAAGGATAATTATCCAATTCCTGTCCTCAGTATTAACTTTGGGGGCAGCCAGTGGGTAGTTTTTCGAGTGATACTTACTTTTCTCTTTCACTATTTTGGCCTTCTTGCAAGAACTTGGTTCCTTTCTTTTGTTTTAAACAAATTATTTTGTTTAAACTAATTATTCCTTTTTCTTTTCTGAGTATAAAAGTTTTCAATGTTCCCCAAAGCAAATTTTAAAAATAATAGGTAACAGGGGCGCCTGGGTGGCTCAGTCAGTTGGGCGTCTGCCTTCGGTTCAGGTCATGATCCCGGGGTCCTGGGATCGAGCCCCGCGTCGGGCTCCCTGCTCAGCGGGGAGTCTGCTTCTCCCTCTCCCACTCCCCCCTGCTTGTGTTCCCTCTCTCGCTGTGTCTCTCTCTGTCAAATAAATAAAATCTTTTAAAAATCTTTAAAAAAATAATAATAATAGGTAACAATTATAGTGTGTACTATGACCGAGAACTACACTAAGCATTTTACATGTATTCACTCATTTAATCCTTAACACAACCCAAGAAGACCAATACTATCATCAGCAGCATCATCCCCATTTTATAAAGGGTAAAACTGAGGCACAGAGAAGTGAAGTAACTTATACAGCTAGTATGTGGTAGAGCCTGGGACCTAAATCCGGGTAGTCTGGCTCCAGTCTACACTCAGCTATGAACATATCAAAAAGCACCAAGAAGAAAATCAAAATTACTTGTACTGCAAAGTTGAAATAACACTTAACGTCTTGATATATTTCCTTAATCGTTACTCTAAACGTTAAATGTGTTTTTTAAAAATAAATTTGGTGGGGGGGGGGCACCTGGGTGGCTCAGTCGTTAAGCGTCTGCCTTCGGCTCAGGTCATGATCCCGGGGTCCTGGGATCGAGCCCCACGTCGGGCTCTCTGCCCCGCAGGAAGCCTGCTTCTCCCTCTCCCACTCCCCTTGCTTGTGTTCCCTCTCTCACTGTGTCTCTCTGTGTCAAATAAATAAATAAAATCTTAAAAAAAAAATAAAAAATAAAAATAAAAATAAATTTGGGGGGCACCTGGGTGGCTCAGTTGGTTAAGCGTCTGCCTTCGGCTCAGGTCATGGACCCGGGGTCATGGGGTCGAGCTCTGCATGGGGCTCCCTGTTCTGCTTGTCCCTCTCCCTCTGACCACCCCTCCCCCCAGCTCATGCTCTCTGTCTCTCCAAAAAAGAAACAAAAATCTTTAAAAATAAATAAACAAATGAATTTGGGCTTATAGGATACATGAGCTTTTTACAACCTACCTTTTTTTTTTTATTTGACCATGACACTGTGAACATTTTCCCCTGCTACTGCACCTTCTACAACCTGAATTTTAAATACTATAAGGTATTGCACTGTACGGATTTTTAACAAATCCCCTATTGTTGGACATTGCAGTTATTTCTAGCTTTTCATTATTTTGAGTAACATGCTTCCTTGTAGAGCAGTCTTTTTTGAAAACCATCTGGCAGTGTTCTTAAATGTAGGTATTGCTGGGGTAAACGCTGTGCACACTTTGAAGGCTTCTGGATTTAAACTACCAAACTGGTCTTTGGAAGCTCTACTAACCCCCTCCTGCCAACGCTAACTGTGGGTGCATTCTCTGGGTCCCCTTCCTGAGTGGCCTAGCTAGGGAGGTCCCTGCCACCTGGGAGTGTCCTTCAGGTCTGCCTGCCTGCCTGTCTCCGCTGAGGGGCTGTGTAAGACAGAAAGAATTCCTTCTTTGGACATGTTCCAGAATACCTTCATCCAGCTAAACACTTTTAGTCTATTGAATGGTCAATAGCCGTAGAGATCAGTGTGTGTGTTTGTGTGTGTGTGTGTGTTTTAATATAGGAAGAGAGACTGCAGGCTGGAACATACCTGGCATGGAGAAATCAAAGGCAAACAAAATAAACCAAAAACAGGAGAGCTGAGAAGAGATGTAGAGGAACAAAAGGAGAAGATAGGAAGTGCAAAGCCTTGGGGTGACCCTGATCGTGGCATTCCCTCTCCTCCCAAAAGCGGATGTATGGCTGGGGATGCCCCTTCAGCACCATGCTCACCAGGATGGCAAAGGAAGACTGCATGCACATGCCCCTTCCATGGCTCAGAGCCCCAGTCTCGCCGGGAATGGATTGAGAAACCCCTGCCCAGCCCTTGCAGACTCTAGGATCACTCCGTGATCAAGCAAGATGACAAATGAGACACACATAGCCCATGCGCAGAGAACGGATCCGTGTTTACACTGGTCTCGTTCAAGGCAAGTGGTTGCAGGGCTGCGCCCTTGCTTGTCCATTTGGCATCTGCCTGGCACGTGTGTGCCTTGGGCTTTCCTCCACACTAAGCTCAATCCCAGCTAGCCACACTCTCTCCTGCGCTGAGGGATCCATGTGACTTCTGAACCACCCCCTTCCCCTGCTCCCTTGGGACTTCCATGCTGGCCCCTCCTTTCCTGCGCTGATGAGAGTTACGGAGTTTACCTGAAGTGAGAAATTTTAGGGTCTGGGAGGGAGGAGAAGGAGGGCTGCTCCTTTTTTTATCCCCAGATGATAAAACTGACATTTGTTGAGGATTTACTATATGCCCGGCTCTGGGCAAAGTGTTACACACACGATCCCCATTAAATTCTCATGGGTCCAATACGATGATGATCCCATTTTACAGATGAAATGAGAATTCACGATACTTCCATTTTACAGATGAAAGGGGCTCATGGAAAGTAACTAACTTGGCCAAGGTCACCACCTAGAAAGATCTGGAACCAGTTTTATCAGAAACAAGCCTGATGTTGCTGGGGCTCAGGGGCTGAACTACCCCACTGTTGTAACTTGTTTCTCAGGCTTGGCTGTGAAGAGGATCCAGGTGGGCATTGGGGGGGGGGGCTGCCCCCAGCTCAGAAGATTGAGAACGAGGGGCTGAGAAGTCCCCAGAAACTAGCAAGGCCCAGCCTTCGCTCGGGCCCTGGCCACACCCAGTGCGCCCTCACGGCCGGCTTCCTACACACCACCACTGCGGCCTACGCCAGGCCTGGGCCATGCGCTTGTGAGGATTCCCGCATCAGTTTCTCAGCTAGTCGCTCTGCTTCCGCCTTTGTCCCCTGTCCCCAACACAAGCTGCTCACAGCCCAGCACCCTGCGCCAGACCGCTGCCTCGTCCTGGGCAGCCCTGCCGACCTCGGTGCAAAGCTCACTGTGGTTCTGCCGAGCTCTAGATTAAAAACCCAAGTCCTTCCCAGGACCTGCAAGGCCCCCGTGCTCAGCCCTCCTTACCTCTCTGACTTTGTCCCCGCAGCTTTCCCTCTGGAGCATTTTGTTCAGGCCAAAATGGCCCCCTGGAGGAGCCAAACAGGAAAGATAGCCACCCGCTGCAGGACCTTTGCACTTGCTGTTGCCTCTGTCTGCACTGCTTCCTCCTCACACTGTCCCCATGGATCAACCCCCCATGTCCCACTTGGCTTCTCCAAACAACCTTCCTCACGAGGCCTTTACCAGACACAATCTAAAATGTCAACACTCCCATGGCCGGCTCTTCAAAACTCCCATCCCCCTCTTCTTGTCCCTTCTTAGTGTGTTGCTATCTGATGTGTTAGCTGTATTATAATTGTCTTTTTTATTATCTCTTGCTCCCATTATAATACAAACCCATTGAGGATGGAGGTTTTCATCTGGCCTGTGCATGGCTGTGACCCCAGCACCTAGACTGTGCCTAGCTCGGATTAAGGGCTCAAGAAATCCTTGTGAATGAATGAATGAATGAATGAATGAATGAATGACTTGATGCACGTAGGGATGCGACCAGCTGCAGATTGTCAGAAGGGCAAGCAGAGGGCGGTACCGTCCCTTCCTACCGAGGTCCACCTAAGAGAAGAAAGGGGTGAGATACAGCAGTGACAGGCCCTGGGCTCTGCCCCCAAAGTGATTCAACACGCCTGAGCCTTGATCTCTCCATCTGTGAAGGTGTGAGAAGGAAGCTGACATTCGTTAGAACTGCTCACTTGGTGCCTGGCACTCACTGACTCCTCACAGCATCCATATAAAGTACATGCACTGCCCATTCTACAGATGAGGAAACCGAGCCCCAGAGGCCACAGTCCATATTATATCTCAGCGCCTGGCAGAGTCCGGAGTACAATCCACGTCCATCAGTTTTCACAAGCCGAGCTCTTTATCATCTCTATGCCCCCTTTCTCTTGAACAGGGCTTCTGTCGTCTACCTGCAGGCAGGCAACCCATGCTAAGACCTCGGGGCTGTGGTGAGTTTCCAACGAGACAAACCGGCTCCTGGCACCTCACAGGCCTGCAAGCAGCTTTGGCAACCAGCCCTGGTGGGGACTCCCCTCCCCGCCCTGCACAAAGCAAAGCTTCACTCCGCTTCCATCTCCTAGCATGGGGTGGGAGGAGGGGAGGCCAGGGGGCCAGCCCATTCATCCCTCACCCGTTTCCCAAATCTGGAAAAAGAGGGAAGCAAAGAGCCCATGGAAAGCGGGTCTCCCCTTCCTTGTTTCCTTTAATATGGACCGGGTTTAGGGTCCAAAGGCCTGGGCTTTCTCGCCAGGTTCACCTGTGGTGCTCTGTGCTGAGTGCGCGCTTGGCAGGGGTGGGGCTGCTCTCGGGAGTGCGAGCTCAGCACTAGGAGGCCAGGTGGCCGCACCGCGGAGGCGCATCTGACATGGCATCTTCGGAGGTTCTGGGGCACCTGTGCACCTCAAAGACCTCCCAGTGCTGCCAAGATCAGGCTTATTACCATCTCTGCTCTGGGAGGGGTGGAACTACGCTCTCCCTGCCTCCCTCCACCCCTGCACCTGCTGCAAAACGACTTTGCACCTGCGAGCTTCCTAGGAGCCTCCTGATCCAGAATGTCTACCTGATACGCTGCAATAGCAAAATACTGCTCTGACCCCAAATCGGGAACCACTAAAGGAAATCCTCTTGTGGGGTCACAGGCTACCGTTGGTGCTGTCTATAAAGTCAATATTATGATCAGATTGCACTTGATAAATGAGAAGTCTTTAAAAGGTTATTGGCTTTACTTACTTATTTAAAAAGCAAGTAAAAAAATAAATTAAAAATAAAAAGCGAGTAGACGGCCCATTTTTAGTAGCACTGAGACACTGGGCTCCTGACATTGTTGAAAGAAGCATTAACTAGGCCTCGACCCAAAGGCATGAATTTAGAGAGCCAGTTATTCTTATTTTGTTTGCACTTATTTAAAGGAAGCAATGATCACCAGGACCTGGCAAGAGGGCAGCAGGAACAAGCCATAGAGCGTGCCTGTGTGTGCGTGCATGGATTGATGTGGTCTGTGTGTGCATGCATGGATGTGTGTCTGTGTGTATGTGAAGGGATGGATTGTGTCTGTGTGTGTGCGTGGATAGATGTGGTCTGTGTGTGCGTGCGTGGATGGATGTGCATCTGTGTGTGTGTGCGTGGATGGATGTGTGTCTGTGTGCGTGCATGGATGGATGTGTGTCTGTGTGTGCGTGCATGGGTGTGTGTCTGTGTGTGTGCGTGGATGGATGCGGTCTGTGTGTGCGTGCCTGGATGGATGTGCGTCTGTGTGTGTGTGCGTGGATGGATGCGGTCTGTGTGTGTGCGTGGATGGACGTGTGTCTGTGTGTGCGTGCGTGGATGGACGTGCGTCTGTGTGTGCGTGGATGGATGTGCGTCTGTGTGTGCGTGCGTGGATGGATGTGCGTCTGTGTGTGCGTGCGTGGATGGATGCGGTCTCTGTGTGCGTGCGTGGATGGATGCGGTCTGTGTGTGTGCGTGGATGGATGTGCGTCTGTGTGTGCGTGCGTGGATGGATGTGCGTCTGTGTGTGCATGCATGGATGGATGCGGTCTCTGTGTGCGTGCGTGGATGGATGCGGTCTGT
>NW_023270323.1:61511169-61526801 GCF_011800145.1 Mirounga leonina | reverse complement strand
GTGGATGGATGTGCGTCTGTGTGTGCATGCGTGGATGGATGTGTGTCTGTGTACGTGCGTGGATGGATATGTGTCTGTGTGTGCGTGCATGGGTGTGTGTCTGTGTGTGTGCGTGGATGGATGCGGTCTGTGTGTGCGTGCCTGGATGGATTGCGCCTGTGTGTGTGTGCGTGGATGGATGCGGTCTGTGTGTGTGCGTGGATGGACGTGTGTCTGTGTGCGTGCCTGGATGGATGTGCGTCTGTGTGTGCGTGCGTGGATGGATGTGTGTCTGTGCATGCATGTGATCCACGAGCATGTGTGCATGAGCATGTGTTAGCATATTAGTTAACGATCAGCATAACAGAAGTCAAAGGTATCATTTAGCTACTAAAAAGCTGTTAGGGTCTTAGGCTGCCCGAAGTGCTCAGGATTAAGGGATTCTCAGGTGACTTCTCAGCACTACTGGAAAATGCCTCCCACTATACGAAACCCAACCTCTCTCCCCTTTCAAAGGATCACAAACGATAAATAAGATCACCACCCCCAGTTTCTGTTCTCACCAATAACTGACCAAGTCGAGAAGCAATCAGAGAGAAGAGGTGGGCGTGCTCCCCGACTCTAGCCAAGTCAGAGAGCCACGCCTCCCCTCCTTGGGATGCCAGAATGCTGCTTCTCTCACCAGCTTGAGGCCGTCAATACATCTGATCAAAGTCACAACACACCTGTAATGTTGTCATAGCTCCGGAAATTCATTTCGATGTGGTCCCACTCCAGCACCATGCAGTTCTCCATGCTCGGCTGAGCGATGGCCACGTACACGTCATTCTTGGAGTTGAATGTATCCACCGAAACCGACTGGTAGGGCAAAGTCTGATGAACAACAAAATCTGGGAATGGGTATTTAAAGAAAAAAAAGTCTCCATGAGATCCCTTGTGGGAATTATTGCCCACCATTTCCCTTCTACCCTCTGTAGCATCGGTTCCAAAGATGAGCAGGGAGGAGGGGGGACCGGAGAGAAGCAACATACATATCACAGCATGTTTTACTCTGGAAGGTTCCAGAAGGGTTCTGCCTTGGACAGGATGATGAATAGCTCACAGCTTGGCTGCTGGATTGCAAAGTTTAAAACAAATTTGGGGAGACCTGGCTCTCAAAAACACCAGCACAAAGATGCCATGGAACAACACTGCCTCAACGATCATGCAAATCACTCTGGGAGAGGGCTGCAGTGGTCGCAGGGGTTTGGGAAATGCAGTTTCTAGCCCTCTCAGGATGGCCCCAGAAGCAAAAAACCTGACTTCCTTTGCTTGCTGGGTGCTTCTCAAGCTTACCTGCCAAGGTGATTGTTTTGGCCGCGGTTACACTCCCACGCTCCCCAACTCCAGGTTCAAAACCAAAGGTAAACTCCCCACAGGGCACGCTGCACTTTGGGGAACCAAGCCAAGCCCTCTGATACAGACCCAGAGATTTATGAAGGCTGTAGAGCAGGGAAGTGAACCGAAGGATGTTTACTGGTTGTTGGACTCGGGGGTGAGGGACGGCTATGCCTGTGATCTGGACAGTGTCCCGCGGTCTGCGAACAATGACAGTTCTGTTGGCTCTTCAAGCCACGTGGAACCATCCTATCTGAACACATGTTCTACTCCTACACTTAGTGCTAAGTCAACACTCCTCAGGGTATGGCCCCCTCAGCTCCCGCTGACTCACTGTGTTCTCTTGGAAAGGAGGTACCATTTTACCAAGGAACCGGGTGAGCGTGCCCTGGGATGCAAGGAGGGGTAGTGTGTGGGAGCTAGGGAAGCAATGAAGAAAAATTAAAACAAACAAATGAACAAAACACTAAGAAAGTTGAAGGTAAGTTATTTCTTGGGCTAGCGATGCTTCCATGTGCACTGCTTCTTGGCAGGCTAAGCACACCCAGGGTCAAATGATGGTGGACGTCTGGCTGAGGGAAGTCGTTCTTCTGAGAAAACCCTGGCTCTGCCCATCCCCTGCCCACCCAGCCCTTAGCCGTGCCAACTCCGGCCCCATCTCTCCTGCAAAGCCGTCCCAGATCC
The DNA here is from genome assembly GCF_011800145.1 of Mirounga leonina. Classification (NCBI taxonomy): domain Eukaryota; kingdom Metazoa; phylum Chordata; class Mammalia; order Carnivora; family Phocidae; genus Mirounga; species Mirounga leonina. Next base: position 61,524,761 of record NW_023270323.1, on the reverse strand, counting down.
AATGCATAGGACTCTCTCCTCTCTCACTGGGTTCATCATTAGGCATGGCTCTTTCAATCTCATTCTTCACAAATCTCCAGCATGGCAACTTCAGAGTCAGCTTTGGAGAAATGGGAAAGATCTTAGAGCCTTGAGCCCTTTCACAGAGCCATAAGATGAAGCTCAGAGAGGGCGTGCGTCCGCACAGCCAGGGTCTTGTGCCTCCTGAACCAAGGGATTCCTGAGGTCAGGCCTGGGTCCCACCCTCCTGAGAGCCTCCCACGGCGTAAGCCCATGGTGGCCACTCAAGAAATAACTCTGATTCGGAGGAAGCCTCATAAAAGAGGTCAAGTGAGAAAGACAGTAAAGGGGTGAGCCACTCAGTGGTGAGCAAAGGCAGGATAATGCTGATGGGGCAGAGGCAGGAAAGGAAGGAAGAGACTGAGAGACGCTGAGCAAGGGTTGAGGTGGAAAGGGTAGAGCGGGGATGAGAAGAGCAGGTATCATGAGCGGCGGGAGAAGGGAGCAGGGCTGAGGGAACCAGGATGGCATGCGGCACAGGGAAGAGCCCTGTGCCTGGATTCAGACCCCCTGAAACCAGCCCCTGCACTTGAGGCCCGGGGCTGTGCACTTTCCCTGGCAAGGCCTCAGTTTACTTCGGTGCCAGATGGGGGCGATGATTCTCACCTGCCAAGCTTGATGGCAGGGACGCATTGGTAATGTTGGTGGAAGTGCCCATCTCGGGGCCTGGCACGTGGTAGGGGCTTCATAAATATGGAATTGAGGTCTGAGAAAGGACAGCCTGCCTCCTCCGTCCCAGCCATCCCTGGGCTGTCTCTTGAGGAAGTGTCCATCCTAACGGCATCTAAGATGACATGGCAGAGCTGTGACTGATGTCTGGCTGAGTGACCTCGGGGAGGTTATTTCACCTCTGTCTGGTTTAGTGTCCTCACTGGATATCTTAATTCTTACTCATGTAGAGTTGTGCGTAGTACACAGTGAGGGCTCAATATATGCTCACTTTTGGAGGTGTCCCTATCCCCATTCTGAGTGCACAGTAGGTGCCTAATAAATGTTTGCTGGCAGAGGAGTGTGGGAGGGCTGGCCTCGCCCACCCCGTGGTCCACTCTGCAGACCGTGTGGGGAGGAGGCTGGGGGTGAATGAGCGACGCACGCAGGTGCAGGGACAAGAGGGAGAAGCAAAGAGGAGGCCGCCTCTGCACCCGACAGCAAGAAGTAGCCGAGGGAGAGCGGGGACAAGTGACAGTACCACTACTGTGAGGGATCCCCTCACCCCCAGAGCCGGGAGCAGAGCATCCGCAAGAGCTGAGGCTTTAGCTAAGACAGGCGAGGCTTCGGGTTCCCGCTTGTATTTGCAGCTCTGTGACCTTGGGCAAGAAACTTGAGCCTCAGGGTCCGCATCAGTGAAATAAAAGTGACACCTATTTCATGAGGTTGCCGCAGCGACTATGTAAGAGAGTGTAAGCGTTAGCATTAGAGTCCTGTGTATGGGGAGTTTGATACCATAGCTTTGTAGGCTGTAGAACAATGACCGTGTTGAGTTGCTGCGTGAACACTCAGGAAGGATCACGATGGCTCCCAGCCCTGTCCCTTGTCAAACCCCCCAGATACTAGAGTACATCAAAGAGTAAAAATGGACAAAACTCAACCTGTGGATACACAGAAAAAGGGAAATGGTAGCAGTCATCGTCTACTTCCTTTTCTGGAGACAGAAAAGGACTCCGAGAATACAGCTGCGGTCTTTTAATTCTGAGACAGCCACAGACCCTTTCTGCCTCTCGGGCTGCCTTCTGCTAACGCAAACCCCGAAGGTTCCCAACAGTCCTGCCTTGCCTCTAACCCACGTCTCCCGCCTGCACGCCGACGTCTCAGAAACATGAGCATTCACTGAAAAATGCAGGCTGTTTAAAGGGCAGACCAACAAGTTTCAGTTTTTTATTTAAAAAACCCCTAGAAAGAAAGAGAGCTGCCAAAATTAGACAGCATTTTACAAATCTAGCTTTTAACGGTTCTATTTTCATTTGTTTTCCCAAAACATTGGTTTCATAATATTTTCTATATGCTGACTATCTGGCACAACACAGACTGTTAAATCATCTGAATTATAAATCTAATTCTTAATAGGAGAGTCCTTCTCCCCGTCCCCCACCCCCACCCCCAAAAAGGAGGAGGAGGAGGAAGAAGAGAAAGGAAGAAGGGAAGAAAAGAAAATGACTGATCACTATGTATTGGGTTGGGGGTGGGGAGGGGCTGGAGGAATTTAAGGATCCTCTCCCGTCCCCATTTTAATTCATCTTTCACGACCGGCAAAAGCACATTCGTCGTGCAAAGATCTCCAACAATACACATATTGATATGACATCAATTTACTAGTGTTAAAGTATTAACGGCACGCTCTCCACAAAGCGCTGCCACTTCCATTCACGTTGGATTAAGTTCATGATGTCAGTGGGACACTTACAATTTAGGCCTTCTCCCACTGGAATCAACAGATTTTTACACAGCTATTTATAGCTATTTATAGCCCTTGCAGAAAATAAATTATACATGACGCCGATCCTATTGGGAAAGAAACTGCACATTAATGCATTATTTCTCTTTGCATTTCATCAGCCCGGCGATAGCTACTAAACCCCTGCTAACAGGACAATTAGGATGCAAAATGCACTCCCTCTTAGGAATTTAGCGAATTACCCACCTAACACGGGGAATCATGAGTAGGTAACAGGGATTTCTGAGGTGGTTAAAAATAGACTTGAAAGCGGAGGGTTATGGAAGGACTGTGATTAAGCCAGAAGCCGAAACAGTCCGGCAGTGGTTCTGCCGTGTGAATTATACCCGGGCACCACAACACAATGGCAAGAGAAATCTTCCTCTCTCTGGGAAGAATAGGATCTTCCTCTCCTTCCCCTACCTGAAGAATTTATGCCTTTCCTGAAAATCCGAGCTAAGAGAAAAATAATGCCCTCAGAGAATGTACTTCTTCCCAAAAATGTAGTGAGGATGCCGTCCTCACTAGTCCCCGGGCTCTTAGATGGGGCTTTCTATCTGCCTTCCATCCTCACGCGTTTCCCTCCCAGTCTTTAATAAAGCACCAAAGGATGAGGCTTGATATGAGTGGAAGACAGGCACCAAAAAAACTCAGAATTTATTGACTTCATTCTTACAAGGCAGGGACTGTATCTGGGGGTGGGCCCCGCTTGGGTACGCCATTTATTCTTGATGGAGGAAACCATGAGCGAAAGCTAATTTGTTCGTGGGTCTTAAAGGGAGAAAACAGTAGCAAAGATAGAATCATCACCTGCCTGTTACCAGGGAGTAGTGCTGACTGTCTAAATTTTAGTAGGAAGGTTTCTAACAAAGACAAATATATGTAAGAGAGGGAGGATACCCTAAAATGTTAGGGGGCTCATGCTGCCCCATGGGTTCTGGGTTTAGGACAGGTTTCCAGAGCTGGCTACCTTGGTTCCAAGCCCCTTTTACCCTTGTGACAATTCTGAGAGCCCAGATCATTTTCATAACCATCCCCAGGTTGCAAAAATCAGAAATCCTGTTTTCTCATATAAATTATTCCCTGTTCACAGGCCCTGGATAGCCCATGTCATGTCTCCCAGAGACTGGCAAAATTTTCAGCCACTCTGGCCAGGTGTGAAGAGAACAATGAAAAAGCGGCTCACTTCACCTGAGGTTTAAATAGAGAACTCTCCAGAAAAACTGGAGCGGAGACAGAAAGGAGCCCCGGGGAGCTGTGGTTTGGCATTTCACACCAAATGGCCTTGAATGCCACCTTTTGGTGCAGATGTGATTGACTCTGAGCTCTGATTTACTGCACTGCTCCGTGATATAATAAATAACCTGCTCGTGGTCTCTGCCGCCCAAAGGGTACCTGCCAGTTACACAGCTGACTAAGGCCCTTTTCAAACTGGAAGACATGGGCAGCCACGAATCTGTGGCTTTTCTCCCAGCAGAGAGAGAACTTGCCAAGTCCCTTACTTATGAAGATACCTAGAAATAGTTTTTACTTTGTGGGTTCCTATTTGTTTATTTGTTTGGAGGGCAGCAGGACGGGCCTAAATCTCACGGTTGGTTCTTGGAGGGTTTTTTGGTTTTTTTGTTTTGTTTTTTTTGTTTGTTTTCCTTTTGAGTTTCTGTCACTGTTTTCTGAGTTCTCATGCCTGCTATTCCCCCTGACATGCCTTGAGGCTTTGTAGGTATCAGCTCTCAGCCGAAACGGTTATTTTTGAGTTTCGTAAGCAGGTTTCGTACTGGGGATTGATCTGCTTTCCTTTAAAAGCTGTCCTTAGAAGCTGGAGGAACTCCACTGAGGCCTCTCACACGGAGACACGCCCCTGCTCCCCACGAGACGCGACAGGGGAAGCAGTTAGTATTTTAATTTTGTCTTATAATCTGTAAAATGTATAAATGGAAACCTTGAGGCAGGCCGTGGAAAAATGCAAAATCAAGGTTTCTGTACATTTTTCCTCAATAGGAGTTTTTTTGTTTTTTTGGTTTTTTTAGATAGTTACTTGTTCCCTTATGTTTCTATTTTGCCATTGGTTATAATTCACCAAGTTATCTCTTTGTACATAGAACTACAAAAGGAATTTACGGATGTTAAAGGCTGGCATTTATTAGCTGAATGTTCAGTAAACGTCACATTATTCAATCAGGAGAGGAGTGACCAGAGCGGATCATCCCGAGAGCAGGAATGCGGGCCTCTCTGCACTGACCTTCCATGAAACCTGACCTGTAAATGGGCTTATGCCCAACTCATCAGTTTATACTTTGGCCCTTTAAAAAAAAAAAAAAAAGTCAGAGAGATAGGAATTGTGTAAAGAATCAAAATTAAGGCAAAGGGCAGTTAACAAAAATCCTTCCAAACTGCTGAGATACTTTCCTGACCGCATCAATTCATTTCTTTTAGAACGCTTAAACGTTGCCTAAAATAATCTGGACAGAACACCTTTACACCCGCTTTTCTCCATTCCCTGTGGATGACCTAAAAGAAAAACAAAGCGATTATCCTCCGTAACAGTCTTCAGTGATAGAGGTTCTGAATACCTGTAGTGGTACACTCGTAGTCGAAGCTGGGTACATCATTTAGCTTCTTTTCCTGGTATTCTGGTGGACCGATACAGAGGACATCGGAGACAGTGGAATTGGTCATCTTCAGCCACAAATACAACCACTTGGCTTTGCAGTCACATTCGAATTTATTGCCCCTTAAATCGCTAAGAAACAAAATGAAACACAAACACATCGACAGAGAAACAGGCAGGCCTGAAATGTTTCAGCAGTCATATGGAAATCCAGCAGGATTTAACATCCTCGTATACTTACATGAAATTTAAAAAATTTGTATTTAATACATCCTATTTCTTGTACTTATCATGATTTTAACTAGAGCCTGCAGAGAGCTCACAGAGCTAACCTATCACCATGTCTCCAAACTCTTCTGAAACTGTCACCACGCCATGCTGGAGATGGGGAAGGGGGGACAGGGTTGACATTAGAACACCACCCCCCCAAGATGCACGTTCTCACAAACAAAATCAGGACATTCTAAGAAGATCGCTTTTGCAAACACGATCGAAACTTTAAGATCTTGTTGATAAATGTCCAGTGAGACGTGACAAACACTAGAAGATAAAACAGAGGGATCCGCTACCTTGAGAAAGGAAACCTCACACCAGCAAGCCTACCTTACCATTGGCCTAATGCTACTAAGTGTATTCCAACATGGCAAGATCTAACTAATACAATATAAACTGTATGTATGCTGTTTCCCACCATGCACTCTTGTCACCGATTCCTAACTACAGCATAAAAGAAATGCAGTGATGGGGAGAGGGGGCTTAAAGACATGATTAACTGGGGCACAATGACAAGCACACATAAACTTAATTTTCCTTACTTACAGTTCAATCAGAGAGTCTAAATCACTGAAGACATCCCTTGGGAGTGCTTTTATGTGGTTATTGGCCAAAGAACTAGAACAAGAAAGTCATATTTTAATGTGGTTATTATCCTCATGCCCTGTCACTCCAAAGTCCCGGAAACAAAGCTAATGATTTAAAACAGAGCTCTAACCCTCTTCAGCACAACCTGGTTCAATTCCTGGCTTTGCGCATGGATACTGAGACAAAGAAATGAGATTTGTTGTACAAAGACAGCATTACAGATGCTGGAGTACAATGTAAGTTTTTTTGCTTTGTTTTTTAAAGAAGGATTTATTAAGCTCTCTATTTATATACATTTCTTAAAGTTTGGATGGCATCTTATGTTTCTCGGAATAAAAGCCAAATCCCTTTGATGGCGTACAAGACTCTCCATTGTCAAGTTACCCCCATTCCCACTTATCGATGGACTGAATCTCTGACTACTCAGAACGCCCACACTGGGCCCCTTGCTACTGCTCAAACGGGCAAGGCACGCTCCCACCCCGAGGCCTCCGAACTTGTGATTCGTCTGCCTGAACGGTCTTCCTCCAGCTACCCACACAGCTCATTCCAGCACACAGCTCACTCTCCTTTAGGTCTGTCCTCAACGATCACCCCTTCCCTGACCTCTACCATCTCCCTTCCCTGTTCTGTTGATCCTCACTGCACGACTGTCCCTTGGCATACTACCTACTTTAATTACCTCTTCGTTTATTGGCTGTGTATTCTCCCTATACATAAGCAACATGGGGACAGAGATTTGGGGTTAGTCCACATCTGTATCCCCAGCATCTAAACAGTGCCTGGCACCTAACAGGAACTCACTAAGTCTTTGTTGAGTGAATGAAGGAAGCACTTAAGTGAGAAAGATAAAAGAAAAGGTGTATAGTCTTTCCAAGAAGTTCCCTCACAGCCCATCTAAGTGAATTCTATGACTTGTGACTCTAAGAAAGGATTCAGTAAATACTCTTTCACATAAAGATGCTCAGCTCTAGCCCCATGATAATATAAAAATTGCAAAGAACTATAATGTTTAGAGAACAACTGATTGTGATCAATTGCATCTTCTCACTAACGAAGGTTGACCAGAAACCATTTTGCATTTTTGCTCTCAGTGTTGAAGATCTTTCCAAAATGTCCTAGTCTGCTCTCCCTCTCCAGGAGGAATGAATATCGTCAACTCTTTTTCTGATGATTCAGGATCATGCAGTGCCCTGTCATCATCCTGCTGAAGATGAATGTCCGTGGTGCTGGGCGGCTGACGTAGAAAGATGCTGGGTGTTGAAAGATGCTCATCAAGTCTGCGCTTCCCCCCTGGGCATCCTGCTCTAACGGGAGTTAGAGCCAAGAAACTGATGTCTACTTTTGTTTTCTTTTGTATGGGGGAATACAAACAGCAAGACGCATAAATCATAAACACGCAGGCGAGTCAGCACCAACCTCTTTAAAATATATGCATGAAATTAGCCTTCCGTAGCCTCATAGTGATCCACTGCAGAAAGGGGAATTAAAGAAATGGGCATTCCTCCCTCCTTAGCATCAGCTCGCAGAGAAAACTTTGAGCCCATTTTAGCCCAAACATACTTGCTGCAAGATACCAAGAGACTATGGGGAGACCTAATCATTTCAGAATTATGTGCCTTCCCACCTAGGTAACCACAAATGGATTAAAATATAATTTCATCTATTATTTTATCTTTCTTTCCTAAATGATTTATTGGTACATTTTTAAAGATGTTGGACAATAGGCTGACTATGGAATCAGACAGAACATGCCCAGAAGTAGCTTTCCGAAATTTAAAAAAAAAAATGTTTGTTTTGCTTTTTTGTTGGTTGAGGGTCATTTTTTCTAGAAAGTCCAAACAACTTTTTTAGCTAATTAAGGGTTAATTATTTAGCTAAACATTTTTAGTTAATTGAAACGTATGGTACTGAAGTGACAAGAATAGATGGAATGGTCAAAGCTAAAAAAAAGCAGTATGTTTAGCAACCTTTCCAAGCGTTCAATTTAGATTTCAGAAAGCCAAATTATTTAGATGGACTATCCACTCCACTCACGCTAAGTGCATAACATCTCACTTTCCACTTCATTTTGTCTACAAATTTATGGCACTTACTTCATTCTAAAACTACTTAACGGCAACCTGTCCCTTGGGCTTTATAGGACTGCTGGAAAACAAATGTCCTAGATTTTAGTTACAGATTGGGACTGCTTCTTCGATGCTTTGAAACCTGATCTATGCTTCTTGAGAACAAGAATGTGAGCCTGTAGGTGTTGGAAAAAGTCATAAAAGATAAAAACCAGATCCTTAAATAAGCAAAGTCCAGATAGTGACTTCTTGGTCCCTTTGCTTAGAAGTTTACAGAAACTGGGATGAAGTGGGGAGGACTGGTTCATTCTTTAAACAATGCATTAAATGCTTTAATTACTACCTACATCTCCAACCTAAGGAGTCAATTTTGAAAGTCACTTGATTTGCCCAGAAGCAGAGTATGTAAGGAAAATCCAACTCAGTAAGGAACTGATTGATCAACCAGGTAATCAGAAAGAATGTCGTGCTGGCTTTCAGTCCTAGACGCCTGGGGGAAGAGCAGAGCTAATGAACCATCCCCCTGGGCCCTGCCCTCAGGGACCCTTCAATGCAGTGAGGGGGCGGGGGGATAAAACTGACATCATGAAACAGTACCAACCAGTATGGCCACTGCCACGGTCAAGTGTTGGGTGTGTGGAACCAGAGTAAGGGCTCTGGGAAGGGCAGAGGGGAGATCAAGAATGGCTCCAGGAGCGGAGACAGAACTTAATCTGGACTTGGAAGGAAAAGCAGATTATAGGAGGTGGAAGGTAGAAGAAACAACATTCCGGTCAAGGGAAGGATGTGAGGAAAAGCCCAGTTATAAGATGAGTCAGGTGTGCACGGGGGTCCACGGAGAGATCAGTGCTCTGTAGACATTTCAGGAAATGAGGATGGAGAAGTGGGGAGAGGCGGGTTCTATACGCTTGACTATAGAATGGCAAATTACTGCATCGGGCGAGTACTCTGGACCTGGGGTGCCTCGGTGGCTCAGTTGGTTAAGCATCTGACTCTTGATTTCAGCTCAGGTCATGATCTCAGGGTCATGAGATCGAGCCCTGGGTCGAGTTCTGCGCTGGGCGTGGAGCCTGCTTGACTCCTCTCTCCCTCTCCCTCTATTCCTCCCCCGCCACTGCATGTTCTCTCTCTCTCTAAAAAAAAAAAGAAGTACCCAAAGGACTCTTGCTTTCACATGTCACACAGAATAGGAGGTGCCTTTTAACACATATGCATGCATTATATACACATGTGGTTGTGTGCACGAATAACAAGCATGCACACACAGTTATGTACACACACACTATATACACATACCTACCCATGTATAGAAGTCCATGCATCCCTGAGCAAACCTGTGCAAAGATATGCAAACATGCATGCACAATACCTGCGTGGTCACACCTGTGCTCAGACCAAAGACCCACAGCCAGTTGGTCCAATGAAAATTGACATCTGGGCTAACTCAGTCAGTCACATGGGCTTTGCTTAGGTTCATGATCTGCCCAGAACTTTTGCTCAAAAACAAAGCCCCTCATTCCTGACTTCTGGGAACCAGATCTGTCTGGCCACAGCTGTTCCTCTCCAGACACCCACAGCTGTCTTCTTAGCAGACCCTGTCTGGCCGCTCGCACTGCCAAGGGTCCTCGGCAGTCCATAGAGAAAATGGAGACTTCTTCATGAGTGGACGGAGGCAATGATATTGCTGTTGATGATGATCACGGTAGCAACGCCAACCATACCTTGAGCCCTTGAGCGTTTACCAAGGGTAATGGGCTGGATGCTTTGCAAGCAAGCATTAACCCACCATGTGCAACAATCCTATGGGGTCAGTGTAATCACCCACACCTTCAGGATAAGGAAACTCTGGCTCAGAAAGGCTAAGCAATGTTAATAAATGATGGCTTTGAGATTTGAACCCAAGTCTACATGACTCCAAATCCATTATCTCAACCTTTACAGGAAGATGGGGATTTGGTATCTGGGTTCAATCTGAAAAAAACAAAAGAAAACAACAACAAAACAAGACTTTTCCAGAAAGGAAGGAAAACCTGGAGCGATAATGGCAACAAGAGGCTGACACTCTCTGGTATCGATGGTGCCGATCCAGATGTTTGGACCTCCCTCCCACGCTCCTCCCTCATCTTCTTATTCTAGGAGCTTTATTTAACTCAGGCAGGGCTTCTGCTTGGTAGGCTTCCAGAACCAAGTGCTCCCTGAGCCTGTGGACAGACACCTTTGGCTGTATCAGGACTTGATGTAAATGATTATCTCCGTAGATGTGTATCAGTTCAAGGCTGAACCTGCTGAACGTTCTATCACCCCTGCCCAAAACCCCCACTCAACATCCTCCTATTCTCCCAATTTTCCTTTTATCACCAAGATGAGACATGTTATTTTACTCAATCACAAAATATCTATCATGCACATGGGACCTGGCCCTGGCTAATAAATTGCTCCTACCAAGAAGACAATGACTATTTTTACATTTTCATAAATACCGCCACAATGTTTTCCGGCTTCCTAAGTTTGCCAAGTGTGTGTACTTGCTTCATTCTGATATGCCAATTCAAATCAATTTAATTTTTTTTTCCTCCAGAAAGCTATTAAAGAAGCCAGAGAGCTTAGCTTAAGCTGCAGATTAATCCAACATAAAAGAAAAAGCTATTTGCATTCAAATTAGAGCAACCACAAAAATGTCTCTATTCCACTTCTTCCTAATTTTGATCCTGCACTCAACATTCTTCAATGAGTCAGGGAAGTCTCAGTTCCCAAATCTGTAAAATGGAGACTCACTAAATATCGTGAAAGATAAAGAAGAGAGGGCTCACGAAGCACGCAGGTATGTGCCCGGCACACAGCAGGTGTGGGTGGATGGAAGTTTCCTTCCCGCCTCCTCCATAACCCCCCGCCCACCCCTCACGGCTCAGTGGGCTCCTCACGGCACGTACAGTCACATGGTCCACAACAGCCCATCAGGATGATGGAAAAGATCATAAAGCCAAGTGCATGGGTAATGACACTAGGCTGGTGTTCGATCAATAGCACAGAAACCTTTGGGGCAACCTGGAAATTAGTTTCCTTGAGAGAATGTTAACAATATGTACAGTGCAGCCAAGAAAGCGCAAGGCACCAGGAAGTGGATTTTATGCCACCCCTTGAAGGACCCGCAACATTTTTCATAGGACTTACAGGTGAGTCAGGTCACGGAGACCACGAAATGCATTTCTTGAAATGGTTTCTATTTTGTTCCCTTCAATGAACCTAAAGAGAAAAGCAGTAGCATTCAACGGAATTTTCTCGACTTAGTATCTCTAAAAAATGATATTCAAAACAAAATCTGAAAATATGCATGGATTTAAAACATTCATCTCTGAGGGTTAGGTAGGCTGCACGGGAGCTGGGTTTGTGTGCAAGAATGCGTGCACACAAATGTATGTTCTGCGCTCCTTCCAAAAGCAGCATGGAAGGCTTCACATTCAGAGCTGGCAACGTGGGTAAAAACATCTTGGGGGGAAAAGAAAAAAAAAAGAAAGCCCTATACAAAAGCAAGAAATTCTTAAATCTCTGCAAGACTGGAATGCTTCCAGACATCTTCCCCACTCCAACCTTCTTATATTTCACAGTGACTGGCTATTAATACTTTCATTAATATCATTGTCTCTTGAGGGGAACTCATTGTTTTACATCTCTGCCTTCAAGTTTGCCGAGGGAGAATTCCATTAAGCTTGGCTTCTGGCAAACTTGACTTCAGCATGTCCTACACAGTCTAATCTCTGAACAAATGGGTAACAAGGCAGGATTCTCTCAAGATCTCTAAGCCACTAGAAAATAGGAAATATAATGAAGTTGAGCATGGGCCAAACCTCTTGCTCTGTGCTAAAATGGCTTAGGGCTTGCACACAGGACCTTGCAGTAATAACTCTGACCACGCTTTAAAGTCTTTATGGGAAATACATGAAGCGAATGCACTCCAACTATTCCCTAGGACCACAGGGAACTAAATTTTAGTTTATGGCATCCCATGACATCAAATGTAAGAGGGTCTTTGATGAGATAGTCCAAGGGAGAGGCTTTGCAACACGATGCCATTCGTTAGTGAAATAGCTCTTGATTCTTGTACTGACATCTTTTTGATGTGTTTTTTTTAAAATCAGGGGTCTATTCAGTAATAGAATTCAGTATAGACTGATAAGCGAACTTCCCCTCAATAACCTTGGCAGTAAGATGAACTGCTCACAAGAGAAAACCGATAGCTTTACCTTCACTACCGCCATCAGCTGTTCGGGTGCTTTGATAGAACCTGGTTAGGCTTAGCTTCCGTCATACCCCGCTTTCCATATTACGTATACTATCAGGGCCGTTAGGAAAGTATACATATTATGTGTACTCTGGAGGAAGAATTCCTTCAGAGACCTCTTTCCTAAGGACATAAAATCAGCAGAGTTTTTTTTAGACCCAGGATGTGTTTAGAATTCAAACATCTACCTGTTAACCTCAGATAAGAAAGCAGAGATGAGGCTTTAAAAATCCCTCTGAATGCTAAGTAAGGAAATCCCATCTGATAGCAGGATTAATATTATTACAAAGTTACAAAAGACAAGGATGAAAGCTTTTAAGGGGGAAACCGACATGAAGGGGGCAGGGAGGGGCAAATGAGAAAAGAAATCAGGAAACGAAATCAGAACACGGGCAAAGCTCATTGTTACGGGAAGAAAACTGCACACCTGAAAAGAAAAAAAAGCCCTCTTCTTTTAGAGAAGAAAAAAATAAAATTAGACTCTCAGCAGCAGCCCACAGGAGATACTGCAAACGGGATCTAGGAGAGCCAAATTAAAAACATGAAGGTGTATCCCCATATAGGGAGCCTTTACTTAAAAATAAGTAACACTCAGAATCCTTCAGCTTTATTTCTGGCTCATCAGCAAATCCATGCCTAGTTATGAGAGGTAAAAATATCCAACGCAATCTCCAGTTGTGCTTACTACATGCCAAATTAAATGTCAGCAGAGAATGAATGAATATCTTTCCTTCTTTGTTTGCTTTCACCCACTTTGTCTCCAACCTCCTCCTGTCCCAGCATGTTTATGCACAAGTAAACTATAAAAGGTCAGTGCTGAAAAGAGAATGGGGTTTTCTCCATTTTCTCCACCCCTAAGCTCTCTGAGAGATGCTATTCCTGCTTGGAAAGCAAGATAGCGATTCTATGGACATGCCAAATGCTCAGAAAAGAGACAAAGCACAGAACTTACAGGTATTCAAGATGGAAAAGTCCAGCAAAAGCATCATCCCGGATGATGGTAAATGAGTTAGAATTCAGCAATCTGAAAGTAGAGGATGGATTTCAGTGCAGAGATGGACACCTTGAGTAACATAGCGAAACTCTTTCGGTTTCTTTCGCTATGTTCTGATCCATGGCAAACATGGGCTCTTCTCAGCCTAAGACTGGCTCCTTAGGTGCACAGCCCAACTCACAGATGCCATGGACGGTGGCAAGTGGATTCTTTTTGGCTAGATTTTCTGGTCACCCCCACTGTTCTACCCTTCCTCCCCGGTGGGTCTACCCTTCCTCCCCGGTGGGTCT
>NW_023270323.1:61507118-61511159 GCF_011800145.1 Mirounga leonina | reverse complement strand
TCTACCCTTCCTCCCCGGTGGGTCTACCCTTCCTCCCCGGTGGGTCTCAGTAAATAAGACTTGATAGCTGTATCTCAAAACATTCTAACGCTCAGCACAACTAAACAGCCAGTGAATGCTTTAACATGCACAAGCAATCCTGGAATCAGAGATCTAAAAGGACCTAATCCGACTCTATTTTAAGGGGGAAATTTGTGCCCAGAGAGGTTAAGTGACTTGACCAAGGTCACACAGCTGAGACCAAAATGAATAAATAAATAAATAATCTTTTCTTCTCTATTATACATTCCCATGAGAAATAATAAAAAAGTTTAAGAAATCTTCAGAAGACTCTTTATCAGCACATAGGTTTCTGTTAGTCACCACTTAAGTCTATTTGGTGAGATACCTAAAATTGCATTTCTAGCATATGGAAAGTATATTTTAATAGAACTAAAATTTCCAAGAAATTACAGATTTTAAAATGTTAAGTACAATGTTATGAGTAGGTCCATAACATTTCAAGAACAAAAATATCAACATTAAGTTTATTTAGGATGAGAAGTGACCTCCTAAAGGCTATTTCCTCATATTTTTCTGTAGTACATTGCTTATTTTTAATCTCATCTCAAACTTAAGAAACAGAACAAACAGAATGAGCTATGTACTCATGACTTCGCCTATCACCGACTTGCTTTTGAAAACTGCTTTTTGGACATTTCTTTTCATCAGCAAACAATAACTGAACTGGGATACCGGGCATAACATGAGTACTCGCCAAGAGTGGCTGGATGCAGAGCAGTTATGAGTGTGGGTTAGAATTCTGGTGGGGAGGGGGGCGCCTGGGTGGCTCAGTTGTTAAGCATCTGCCTTCAGCTCAGGTCATGATCCCAGGGTCCTGGGATCGAGCCCCCTGCATCAGGCTCCCTGCTCCACAGGGAGCCTGCTTCTCCCTCTCCCACTCCCCCTGCTTGTATTCCCTCTCTCGCTATCTCTCTCTGTCAAATAAATAAATAAAATCTTAAAAAAAAAAAAAAGAATTCTGGCTTGGGGGTGGGCGTGGGGAGGGGAGGGCGCCTGGGTGGCTCAGTTGGTTGAGTGGTTGAGCATCTGACACTTGATTTCCTTGATTTTTTTCAGCTCAGGTCATGATCTCAGGGTCCTGAGGTGGAGCCCTGTGAGGGGCTCCATGCTTAGCGGGGAATCTGCTTGAGATTCTCTCTTTCCCTCTCTGTCTCCCTCTACCCCTCCCCCAACTCACACTCTCTCTCTCTCTCAAGTAAATAAATGAATCTTTAAAAAAAAAAAAAATTGTGGCTGGGATTTTGGACAAGTTACTTAACTTCTCTGAGCCTTAATTTTCTTGTCCGTCAAAGGGGGAATAAAAATACTCTCCTTGTAGGGATGATTAAATAAAATTTTCCATATAAACATATAGTATGCTGCCCAATCGTTTACATGGTCAGTCAACTAAAAATACTTCTACTTCCAGAGACACATAAAGAGTTTAAAATGTAGGTTTTCTTTTTAAGATTCTATTTATCTATTTGACAGAGAGACACAGCCAGAGAGAGAACACAAGCAGGGGGAGTGGGAGAGGGAGAAGCAGGCTTCCCGTGGAGCAGGGAGCCCGATGCGGGGCTCGATCCCAGGACCCCGGGATCATGACCTGAGCCGAAGGCAGACGCTTAACGACTGAGCCACCCAGGCGCCCCACAATGTAGGTTTTCTTTTAAAGTTAGGTGTCTGGGAAACACTTCATTTATGTGAAATTCAGGCCATCATTCAGTGTAATCACGTCCCTCAGTTGCCAAATACAGATGTTGGGATCTATGATAAAGTCCTTGAGGAAAACGTGTGTCGAAAGAAGGAGGGGACACTGAGCAAAGAGCCTGAGACTCAGATAGGTGGGGACACCACAGGACAGTTAACACCGAGAGTTTATTGGGGTATTTAAGGAAGGACTGAAACCAAAGAGGCAGAGATGGCTCCTCCCAGGACTGCACCTTCAGGATCCCCATTTTCAGAGAGAACTTCCCATACTCACAGCAGCTGCAGGGAAGGCAGATGGGAAAACATTCGGTCCTTGATTTCCGAAAATGTTCCATTTACCAGGCTCCTACAGGCAAAAGAGAAGCAAAACAAGGCCTAGGATTTTGGGGTTTTGTTTTATTTTTCTAGAAGTGATTGCAGGCTGGGCAACCAGTCTTATCCTCCACCTGTGTTTCCTCCACGCAGGATAAAGGCTTAAAATAGTCAACCAGGGGCTTCTCAGGGGTAGAAATGAGAAGAGTCAAGCCATTTCCCAATGAGCTGGATCAATATGAAAACTAGTCTGAATAGTAGAAACCTTTACCATCCGCCTAGCTCCTTCCACAGACATTATCTCAGCAAGTTTAAATCAATCTCCTCACTTCCTTTTCTTAACTACAGGAGGCCCTGGCTGAAAATGGATAGTTGCTTCACCTCTGCTGGTGATTCTGTTTGTGTGGACACAGCATTAATGTCTGCAGGGGAAACTCCGGGGTAGGATTAAGCATTCCCCTTGGGAACACATCTCTGAAAGACACTCAGAGCACTTCTGATTAAATGCACTGTGAAAGCTTTGGGGGAAAACTCAAGAGACACCTGAACTTGAATGTTCGGTGGGAGGCAATGCCATCCGCCAGATATAATGGTCAATACAGGGGCAAGCTGCTTGACTATTTTTGCCACCAGGTCCCCTATCCTTTCTGGCCACAGCAGGACTGCCACACATTAGTTCAAAATTATTTCAGTTAACAGGCAGATCAATTAAGCAGCTGCTGTTCTAAAGGATTTAACAAGGGGAATTCCAGTTTCTGGGATCCTCCATGTCACACGACCTAGCAACATCAGTAATCAAAAAGACCCCCCGTTCCTGCCAGCCAGGTCATCCTGAGTTTCTGTAATGCCAATGGGAACCCCTTCACCCCTGGACCTTGCCAGGGGTGCGAAGCAGGGCAGTGTCGTACAAGGGACCTGAGCAACTTTGCCCCTGGGATTCCCTGCCTCTGTGACTGAGTGGGCATCACCCCAGCACCCTGGCCTGGAAGGAGGAAGTGCTTTCAGCCAGAAACATTTCCCAGCAGTAAAGATATGGCCCGGTAGCCCCTTCCACTGCCATTAGGAGAGCCGGTTGTGGGGAGAGTGGCTGTGTCAGGGCGGGTTGAAAGCGTCTGTCAGCAGGTGAAGAAATAAGGTGGAACCCTTCCTGTCAATTCCTCCAGTGCTGAAAAAGCAGCCAGCATAATGTGTGGTGGGGAGAGGGGCAAGAAGCTTGTGAACTCCGGGCAAGAAGTCAGGCTGCCTTCCAGCACTTGGCCACTGGCCTGGGTGCCCCACATGCCCCAAAGCTCTGCCAAGCCCTGTGCTCCCCTCTTCCAGGCCTCAGGAGGTGGCCCCCCACTTCCAGAGGCTGCATGCCTTTACTCGAGTTCTTCCCAACCTGCAGTGTGGAAGGGTCGGGAGGAGGCCACGGTGTAAACCACCGCCCCAGACGCGAGGTGGGCCGGTGAGGCCTCATCCCTCCCCTGTTGACGCTCACTCCAGTCACGCTCGGCTGCACATTCATGCCCCTACCCGACCACCTCTCCCCTCACACCCTTCCTCTTAAACTTTAATGCACCGCCAGAATCACCTGGGACGCCAAATGCAGACTCCAAGGCTCCACTCCTGAGACCCTGCTTCATTCAACGCGGGCCCGGGAATCTGCATTGGCACGAGCTCCCTCACCCCCCCACCCCCGGCCAGGTGGGTCTGAGGCAGGTGGCCCGCAGGCCACACTTTAAGCAACACTGCCACGGGGACTTGTCTGGGTTCCCAGGCTCTGGGGCTCGGGTTCCCTCCACCGTCCCCAGGGCCCCAGACTCCACCCACGTCCCACAGCGGGCCCCCAACCAAACGCCAAAAAGAGGCTGGGAAGTGGGGTCAGGGTCGCGCGGTCCCAGCGCCAGAGGCAACTCCCCGGCGGCGGCGGCGGCGGGCGCGGGGCGGGGCGGGCACCGGAGGGGTCCCACTCACTCACAGGGAGCTGATGTCGCC
>NW_023270323.1:61470930-61506718 GCF_011800145.1 Mirounga leonina | reverse complement strand
CCCCCCCCCCCCCCCCCCCCCCCCCCCCCCCCCCCCCGCCCTCCACCGCCCCCCCCCCCCCCCCCCCCCCCGGCCCAGGGCTAACGCGGGCCGGGGGCCCCCCCCCCCCCCCCCCGCCGCGCGCCCCGCCCGGGCCCTCCCGACCCTCCCGGGAGCCGCGGGGCCCCGGGGAAAAGTTGGGTGACCTTGGGGGGAGGGGCGGCCCTGGACGGAGACGCCCCCCGTCCCCGGGGGCCCGGCTGAGCGGCGGGGGGCTCAGATCCCCGCGGTCCCTCCTAGGGCTCCAAAGGATTTGGGGGAGGCACTGGGCTCCTTTCATCTGGGACAAAGTGTGAGGCCCAAAAAAAAAAAAAAAAAGTAGGAACCGGGGGAACTGCCTTGATTGCTGGGTGCTTTGAAGAGTACAGAATTTTGAGCAGCCTTTATTAATTTTCAAGAAAGGAAACGAAGTGAATTTGGCCATTGATTTCGGCGGGGTCTGGCGCGCGTTCCCGCCCCCCCCCCCCCCCCCCCCCGGGACGGGGAGGCGACTGAAGCCAGCCACCTTTCCCTGCTGAAGGAACGCAGGACCGAAAAGGGGCTGCAGCCGTGCTCGCCCCTGCCCGCTGCTCTGTGGCGGCCTACGGTCTTGCTACGGAGCTACAGAGCCTCCGAAAGTTTTCCCTGGCTCAGCAGGCTCAGGGGCAGTGCCCCACCGCAGTGAAAGGACAGACATCCGCGGAAATTGCGGGCCCCACACGTCCGAGGCGCCGTACATTTCGTCTTCTGCTAACTTTTGGAGGCAGGTCCCGTTCATCTCCCCAATTCACTGATGAGGAAACCGAGGCACAGTAGCTGGCTGGAGTGGAGGAGTAAGTGGCTGGGCAGAGATGGGGATCAGAGCAGAATGCGGGCTGGGACCCTACGGAGCCCCTCTTCCACTCAGCACGTTTGAGACACTGAGCTTGAATCTTACCACAAGGTGGTGTGAACTGGGGAAAGCAGAGAAAATGGCCAGAGCAGAACCAAAATAATGGCAAAGAGCCCAAACGGCTCAGGGTAGGGAATCAAGGGCACCATCCGGGCTACTAACCAAGGAAAATCATTTTGTCTGTTAAGAAATACCCGGAGGGGCGCCTGGCTGGCTCACTGGGTTGAGCGTGGGACTCTTAGTTTTGACTCAGGTCCTGATCTCAGGGTCCTGAGATCAGCCCTGCGTCCAGCTCAGTGATGAGCATGGAGCCCACTTAAGATTTTCTCTCTCCCTCACCCTGTACCCCTCCCCGCTCTCTAAAATAAAATAAAATAAATAAATAAACTCTTCAAAAAAAAGAGAGAGAGAGATACCCAGAAAAGGCAGTACCTGCTGGAAAAGGTTACTACTATTGGAATCATCAGTCATCTATCCCTCACAAACATTTTGAGCACAAACTGGGCTGGCCACTGTGGGAGGGGACAAGGGGACAGGCCATAGGGATCCTCGGGGAGCTTGACGTCTAGCTGGGCGGACAGCCCTAAAGAAGTCACTCCACATGGTGCATGGGGGTTACGGGCTGACCAGAAGAAGTTTGGGAGCTGAGAGTGGGTTTGTTATAGGCAACTTCACCGACGGAGTTGGACGTTCATTGCAGGGCACTCCCAGTTTGGCTGGGAGAATGATATCAGCCAGCATCCCTGTCCATCAGTTTACATTCATCACCCATCTAATTGCCACATCTGCTCCGAGAAGGGGGTCTTCCCATTTAATAGATGGGAAAGTTGAGCTCAGAGCTATTCTTCTCTTGCCCAAGGTTACACAGGACCCAGCCAGGAGGATCCTACTCCGGAGCTGGCTGCTGAGTCAGGCGCTCTCTGCTGTGTTGGCAGGCCTTGCACAGAGGCTTTACCCAGCAGGGCCCGGTGCTGGGGGCTGAGGACACAGACTCTCGGGAGGGTGGCAGGCACGTGCACCCACCATCCAACACGGATGTGTGTCCTGCACGTCTGAAAGGCACCAGCCTTCGGAGGGATGGGCTATTGCTTTATGGAGAGGAGGGGTGAGGCTTTTCTAGCGTGGTGCCTTCCTGCTGCCCCAGAAGAAGAAATTTTGGTTCTCAGCCCTGTGGAGTGGAGTGGAGGGGGTGGGGCGGGTAGAGAAGGCAAACCCTCCGTCCCCAGAACTAGACAGGTTTGGGTTAGTATCCCAGCCTGCCATGCACCGGCTATAGCTGTGGGCAAATGATAACCTCTCTAAGCCTCGATTTCCTCACCTGGTTGTATCCCCCCCCCCACCCCGGGAGTTAATTGTGACCAAGAATGCACAGTACCCAATGCCACACAGAAGGGACTGGGTATTTGTCCAGGGGTCTATGTGATCTTGCGGGCAGGGCAATTCCCAGCAAAACCCTGGAATTGGAGGAGAGAGATGGAGGCCAAGAGGGGCTCTAAAAGGAAATGAATTTTCCTGACTTTTGTGCCTCCACTTGAATCAAGGACAAGCACACAGTCTAGCACCGTGGTTTTCAATCAGCAGTGACACTTGGCCATGTCTGGAGACATTTTGGGTTGTCACAGTGGGGTGGCTGCTACCGGCAGCTGATGCGTCGAGGCCAGAGATGCTATTAAACAGCATGCACAATGCACAGCAAAGAATGATCCAGACCAAAATATTACTGGTACCGAGGTGGAGAGACCCTCGCCTGGTGTCCTGGAAAGACCCTTGGCATGAGGAATTCCAGAAATTCAGATTCTAGGCCCGGCTTCACTCTTCATAAGCAAGCCTTTGGTCCTATCGGTCCCATCTCCAGCCTGTAAAATGGGGGGGTAATCAGACCTTCCTCTCTCTTTCCCCCCCACCCTAAGTGAATGTGACGTATCACCATTATTATTGTCCTTACTCTCCCTAACCTGAAAAACTAGAAAGTTCCTGAGGGGAAGAGCTCAGAAGGAAGACTCGGATAGGGTGGCCAAACTGGCCGGGTTGAAATTTGTTTCGGCTCTGCTAGAGACACCAAGTGAAAGCTTGTGAATTATAAGGTGCAGTCTATAAATTAAGATATAAAAATGGACACGCAGATTACTTTGGTTTGGTTCCAGGATCTTCAGCAGTTAAAAAAAAAACTTAATAGACAATCAGAGAGACACAATCTGTTTCCAGGAAATAGCAAGAGTTTTTCAAAATGTAAAAATCCTCGTTCAGATGTACGCTTACTCCAGCTGTGTCTCCAGGACACGAGCAGGCGTTCCTGCAGGGGCTGGAACGGCAGGGGTAGGCTGCTTAAAGCATTCCCCTTCTCATTCAACCACCTGTCAGTTCCTTCTGTCAATATTGATTGAGAGCCCCCTAGGTGCTGGGTTGGACTTAGGCGTGAAGGCAAAGAAATGTCAAGAATGCCTCCCAGGGTTTAGTGGGAGCCAGTGGGGGATGGAGGCACCATTTCTTGAGATGAGAAAGCCAGGAAGAGCGAGTTTGGCTGGGAGAATGATATCAGCAGTTTAGTATTGGAGATGTTGACTCTGAAATGTCCAGGAGACACCCATGTGCAGCTGAGTTGGCAGCTAACTGACCGGTGGGGATAGCAAGGAAATGATGGGGGTGGGGGGTGTATGGGAAATCTTCATACCCTGGATGAAACATTGATTCTACCCCAGTAAGCCCTCAATGTCTTGTTGGTTGGTTGAAGGAATGAATGAGTGAATGAATGACATTTTGGACATACAGACGTTCAAGAGAAAAATCTCTCTCGGGTGCGATCAGCAAGGAGCACCAGAAATCTTACAGAAGAGTGTGAATCTAAGAATATTGCAGTTTGGGGATCTATTTTTAGACCAAAAATAATCTTCAAATCCTAAGCCCAACTGTAGATCTTGTAAGAATCTCAGAGACCTCATCATGCTTCTAATCCCCCTTCCCTATTTCCGACCAAACTCCACCCCCACCCCCAGCTGGTCTTCTCCCCAGAACCGTAAGCTTTGGAAAGCCTTCCCTAATGTCAAACGCTTCTGGCCTGGAGGCTTGCTGTAACAACGGAAGAAAAATTATTCATCCAAACCTCAAAAGCACTTGGTTTGAATGGCTACAAATTGGATTCCCTGGAGTAAACATTTTTAAAAGTCTCATTCATTTTTTTTTTAATCAAAGAGTGTGCCAATCCCTCTTTGACCACCTCACCCCAATATGCCACTCTTGGGGTTGGCTGCTGGTCAAATGTGGATGCCATTTCTGCCTTCCGCCATTTCCTCTCTTCATAAACTCAGTGGGTGTTGCAAGTCTGGAATTCCTTCCAAATTTGCCCCGACTGGCCTCTTGAATTCAGTCGTGTTCTCGAAGGGCTGCCCATGGATATCTCATACGGGTTCCTGAATCAGCAGAAAGGCCCTCAGGACCCTGCCCATGGTTTCTGGTGACCCTTGCCGCCTCTGCCCCTACACCAGTGTGAAATATTTCTCACCCAGCATCCGCTGCTCCTTCTCATGACAGTAGGTCACGACTTTGCTTTGGAGGGAATGACTCCTTCTCAACATTCAATCCATGTGACTTACTTGATCAATGCTTCCATCTCCTGTTGCTCACGTGAAGACTAGAGCTTTCCAGAACATTCCGTTCTCCCAGCCTCAGTGACTGGCTTAGGGTAGAACACATCATCCAGCTGGAGCAATCAGGGCTAACAAAATCCCTTGTCAGGGCTTTTGCTTGAAATGTCAAGAAGCAGTCTCGCTTTCCCACTGGCCTAGGAGTTGTGGTCCCAAGCCTGAGAACCTGCATATCCTGAGAAAGACATCCACGTGGGGGAAGAGATCTCAATGGCATTGTTTGGGCATCTGATCAACCCATCCCATTCAACTTTGCAGTGATGTGGGACCATAAATTCCCTTATTTGCTTCATTAGTCAAGGTATCGGTTTTGCTCTGTTGCAACCAAATGAATCTTAACTAGTCTGTTCAGACATCAGGCCACATGCAGCCACACTAAGATGAAACTAGGAAGCAGGTAAAACTCCATGTTGACAGCTGTGTCCCTCAATGCTCTTTGCCCTCATTCCCCAACTTTGTGATGTCCTTTTTCTTTCCCTTTTCAAGGAAAATTTTTAATTTTTGCATTGTTCGGGTTCATTTTTCTTTTTAATCAATACTGCCGAAGTTTTGTCTATTTTATTAGTTTTCTCCAGGAATCAAGTTATGCTTGTGTTGATTCTCTCTACTCTGTGTTTTCTCCCTCATTACTATATGCTCTCATCTTCATCATCTGTTTTCTTCTACTTCTTCTGAAATGTTGCACTTTTTTTTTTAAAAAAGTTGACCAGTTCAAGTAACTTTATTTTACAAGTCGCTCTATTTTATAAGAGTCACTTGTAAGGCTAACTTTATGTGCTAACTTGACTGGGCCATAAGATGCCCAGATAACTGGTAAAATATTTCTGGGTATGTCTACCCAGAGGTGTTTCAGGAAGAGATAAGCATGTGAATTGGTTGAATGAATAAAGATCACCCTCACCAGTGCGGGTGGGCTTCATCCAATCCACTGAGGGCCTGAATAAAACGAAAAGGTAGAGGAAGGGCGGATTCGGGCATTGGCTCTCCTATTTCTCAGGCTTGTGGACTAAAACAGGACTTACACCAGTGTGCCCGCATCCCTCACCCACTGCCCATCCCCCACTCCCTTCAGACAAAGCTGAATAACAGCTTTCCTGGGTCTCCGGCTTGCAGACAGCAGATCATGGGACTTCTCAGCCTCCAAAACTGCATCAGCCAATTTCTATAATAAATCTTCTCATATGTATCTTATTGGTTCTGTTTCTCTGGAGACTGCTGACTAATACATCTCTTTATTTATATTTACAAGCCAGACTTATAAGCTCCATTTCTAGTTCCAAGAACGTGTGCCCATCTTTAAGTTGGGTTCAGTTGATTAGAAGTACATCTGTGAGTCACAGACAGTGGGTCTATAAATGGAGTCTATCCCTTAAGACAAGGACAGTTTTCTGTGTAACAGTCTTCCACAATCTCAAATGTATATGTCAATATGATAATTTTATGGGAAGTCTCTTTGTTCTTCTTAACAAACAGACTTAGAAATTCTACTTTAAAAGGACATGTTACCAAATGAGTACAGATTTAACTAAAATGTTTAATAATGGGTCTGTAAATATCCTCTAAGCTCTTCTGTTATCCATAAGCAATGGTTAATTCAATGCTTTGTACTCTCAGAGGATATATATCTTTTCCAGATTCCTGCTATGGAAGCCTGTGGCCTCTCATCTCAACTTAATTTTAATCAAGACTAAATTAAAGATATTTGGGGCTTATCATTTTTCCATTCTATAGCATCTGAGTTATTCTGTGGTCTCACGCCTCTCTGCTCAACTGACCCCAGCCCACATCAAAATGTGTTCTGAAGGAAGTATCTGAAATGCGTCCACATTTAATCCCAGTGGCTGTTTATTCGTTGGACTTTCAATCCCAGGGACCTTTGTGATTGAGCATAGCTCTCAGGCATAAGCTAAACACCAAGGGGGAAATTTCAGACAGGGTCCCTGAAATCAGAAAATAGACTAAGACTTCTGCTACCTCCAGGCCTAGCTATGGGCCTCCTCTTCACCCCACCCATGTCTTCCAGGAAGAGTTGTCCTGAAGAAAAGTGTCCAGAACTTGCCTTCAGAGCCCTCCCCCTGCCGCCCTTTCCCGCACTCTTCAGAATCTGGTGCTAAGAAGTGCTAAGGCAGTGGGAGGCATCACGGAATGTGTTGTTGGAGGGCTTGGTTTGAATCCCAGCTTCACCATTTACCACCAAAGAGACCTTGTCAGGTCACCTTCGAGGAGCCTTGATTTCCTCTCTGCTCAACTGACCCCAGCCCACATCAAAATGTGGCTGTTTGAAGACTGCTCCTGAAGACTGCTAATTCAGTAGGAGAGTGGGTGATCCATCACTTAAGGAAGGGAAAAGGGGTGTGTCTACTGGCCCAAATGCTGACACTCAAGAGTGGTTATTTCAGGAGGAGGGCAGTTGTAAATCCCGAGTTTGTCCTCAGCAGGCCATTTGGCTCATGTCAGACAAAGGCTTGCCCAAAAACAAAGTCCAGGGAGGGTTTCTATCTCAAGCGCCCCTGTGGGGATATTTACCCTCCCTGGCAGGAGAACTGAAGTAGCTCTGAAAGGTGTCATATGAGGTCTGACGTTCGGGCGGTTGTTTCAAAGTTAACAAGGCCTTTTCACCCCCATTATCTCAGCTGCAGCTTCCCGATAACCCTGCAACAGAAGACGTTTTCAGATGGAGAAACCAAGGCCTGGGCAAGGTAAACGGCCTCCCCAAGATCAGGCAGCCAATGTCCATGTGTCAAAGACTGCACTGGACAGAACTGTCCTATTCCTTCACAATCCTGCTGGGGGGCATCAGGGCCAGGGTCAGGGATGAGTTGGAAATAAATGTATCAATGCTTTCCACAAGAGTCTAGAAAGCAGAAACAGTGGCATTCTTTCCTCTATCCTGCCCAGGTTATTGGAAGGCATCTTTTTTTCTCCCCTTTTCCACTGTTGGTGGGAATATAAATTGGTACAGCTCTTATGGAAAACAGTATGGATGTTCCTCAAACACTTAAAAACAGAACTACCATACGATCCAGCCATCCCACTAGTGAATGCTTAGCTAAAGGAAATGAAATTGGAATCTCAAAGAGATACCTGCACACCCATGTCCCCTGTAATATTATTCACCATAGCCAAGATATGGAAACCACCTAAGTGTCCTTCGATGAAAGCTTTTCTCTCATGATGGACTGTTGTTGAATGTTGAATAGGACCATTCTTCAAGCCTTCAAGAGGCGGGTCTAGATGATTTCTAGATGATTTACGTGATCTATAAGATGAACCTCTCCAAATATCCCCGGAAGCACTAGCTGAGGGCAAAAGAGCGACGGGCAGAAAGAAGGCCCCCTACAAAAGTCCCCTTGTTGCCAAGGAGGCCTGGCCTGTGGCCAGAATCCCCAGGAGCCATGAGAGAGTTGCTGAAGGGTGACAAGAGCAGAGGGAGGAACAGACATGGTCACCCTTGGAGAGCAGGGCAAATCATGGAGCCTCCAGACCACAACACGGCCAGCTGGATAAAGTGCCCCCAGGCAGCCCCCACGCCCTTTCCCATCCTGCAGGTTCCCCAGGGGGTGGACACTCCAAGGCAGCACTATTTATTTTTATCTATATCTCCTCTGAGAGGAATAATAGGAGTCATCAATAATGTCTTGTTTTTGGACTCATTTGGGAAATCAGAAAATTTTCCCCCAAACAGGCGTGCTTTCTGATCGATTTTACTGTAATATTCTGGACAATGTAATTACAGCTGGATCTCCCCATAAAAACCAAAGGACTCTTACTGTCCTTCCTGGTATATGGGCAGGCCACTGGACAAGGCTTCTGAAGGCTGAAATTGGTGCTGTCGGCTCAGCTCAGGATTCTGTATTTCCTCACGTGCAGTCAATGTTCATGGCTCCTGGAAAATGAGGTCACTCTCCCTTCTGGCTCCTTCCAAGCTCTCTTGGGACACTGGTCTGCAGTGGCGTGCTATTTGGAATCTTTGCAAAGCAGAAGCTGAGCTGGAATAGAAAGAAAATGCAAAGGCTTTTTGCGGGGGGGGGTTGAGGGGGGTAATGCCTGTAAAAGAAAAGATGGGAAACAGGCTGGGGTAGGAGAACCATTAGACTGTGATGCAGACCCCACAGATGTCAGCCAGTCTTGGTAGGGGGCTCCGAAACAGAGCCAGCCTTTGACAGCAGTTCCCAGAGGCAGAAATGGCCAGCCGTTGTATCACTGCCCTGCTCAGTCAAATCCAGGAGTTTCCAGAGAGAAGAGTGACCTGGCTTGCAAGCCAAGGAGGATCCCAAAGGACCTGACAGCTGGAGACCGGCAGCTAAGCACACTCCTGGCCTTTCACAAGGAGAGACCTGAGCTGTGATTCTGGAGATCTGCTAAAAATAGTAAAAGAGACATTTAGGCTCGACGGTTGACATGAACTAAGGGGGATGCGGTACAAAGCTGTTACAGAAGATCTCTAGGCCTTTCTGGATGCAAGAGAATATTAGCAGTGGTTGCTTCCTAGTTGGTAGGTACCTTCCAGTAGGTCCAGTAAATTTACTGCCTAGCAGGAGCTGATACCTGCCGCTTATTAGATTCCATTCTTTTATACATCATCGGTTGATTCCATAAGCATCTATGGGGCACTTTCAACATCTATCTATTGAGCCACTTGAATATGGCAAAGCCTGGGTGAAGGACTAAGGCTATAAAGTTTGCTGATACTGAAGCCCTGCCCTCAAGAGCCCCTAAGTAGGGGCGCCTGGGTGGCTCAGTCAGTTAAGTGGCCAACTCTTGATTTCTGCTCAATCTCATGATCTCAGGAGTCATGAGATTGAGCCCTGTGTTGGGCTCTACGCTCAGCACCAAGTCTGCTTGTCCCTCTCCCTCCCCCTCCGGCCCTCCCCCCAGCTCTCTCTCTCTCTCTCAAATAAATAAATAAATAAATAAAATCTTTTAAAAAAAGAACTGACACTTAAGCAACAGATAAATAATGGGAGGAATGAAAGAAATCATATTACAATTGCTATTGAAAGGAATGACATTTGGGCTTGATCAGTTAACAAAAACTGAGGAATTCCAGAAAAATTGCTATCAAAGATCTTCGTGTCTTTCTGGACCCAAGAGACTATGAGCAGTGATTTCTTCTTATACATTCACCGCTGAACAGGATTTAGTAGCACAGAGAGCCATAAATGCACAGAAGAGGGAATGATTTCTCCTAACTCGAAAGGCTTCCCAGGACCAGCTTCCCGAGGCTGCGATTGCCGGAGCTGGGCCATGATGAATGGGTAGGATCTGAACAGACAGATAAAAAGAGAGGGATGTCCTGCCTGGAGGGAATAGAATGAGCAAAGTCATTGATACATAACAACAGCAAGAATAACGGCTAGCACTTTTCTAATGCCTGTTTGTACCAGGCACTTTATATAAGTTAGTCTAACTTAAGACTCGATGCATCTCCACCAAGGAGGTATTAGGATCCCCAACATACAGGGGGAGAGTCTGAGGCTCAGAGAGCTTAAGTAATTTGCCTAAAGTTGCAGAGGCAGTGGTGGATTCAGGATTCAGAGGGGGTCATCTGACTTGAAAGCCCATCCCCACTCCTACGCTGTCCCTAGCGTGGCTGAACTTGAGACACTGCTGGCCATGGAAGGCACCCTACAGAATGAGGAGGAAGAAGGAGGAGGGTCTGGGGGAGAAGAACAGAGGGTCTAGCACTGGAACATCTGGGTGGACATGCCCAGGGGCCAGGTGGAAATTTGCTTCGAAATGCAGAGAAGACAGTGGGGTCAGGGAGGGGTCTGGAAGAGATGGGGAAGAGATCACTGCTGTGTAAGGAGGTGGACACCTGGGGGTTTGCTATGGAGAACAATGGGTCTGCTTGGAAAAATAGTATGAGCATGAGACTCCAAAAGTTGGTTAAATGCCTTGTGGGAGGAGAGGAGCAGAATATGTTTTGCTGGGAGTTAAAGTGGGCCAGAGAAATAAGGGGAGAGAAGGAAAGATGGAGACTGAGAGATGAGGAAATTCCTGCTAGCTAGGAGCCCTTCCTCACAACTCCCTGATCTTTGGAGTAACAACCCAAAACACACAAGCTTCAGGAGGAGTGATTTTTTTTTTTTTTTGGTGAAAGCCAACAGAAGAAGCTTTCATGTCACCCACACTGGGTGACACAAAGACTCTGTGCTCAGAGCAGAGACCCAAGGCAGAGGGACCTTGGCAACCCAAGCCCTGGGAACTTGCGGCAATCATGGGCAGAGCCTGGCCTTTCACAGGCTAGAGGTTCAAGTCAAATGTACCAAAGTCTCCATGGAACAGGGAGGCCTTGCTTGAGCAAGAACTGGCTGAGGATAGAACTGTAGTCACCTCTTAAGGAGCTGTAACAGAGACCAAATCCAGTGAAGGAGACAGCAAAAGGCAAACTAGAGAGAGGATGGAGGTGACTTTGAGCAGAAGGTATAGTCTGGGGCTTGGCTCTGCCCTGAACCAATTGCTGGGCATTGGAAATCAGCAGAAGGCCTCTGGGTCTCATGTCTCTGTATGGAAGCTCCAGCCCCCCAGCCCCCAGAACTGTTGACTTTATGAAGCTGTGGGCTTTTGGGAAGATCGAGCAGGAAGGTAGGAGCAGTGTAAACTGTCCAGCACTGGACAGACAAAAGCAAGTTAGAGGAGGCAGCGTCCAGGGCTGAGACTGAGAAGGTCACAGGCGAAGAGCTGCCCCCTGGGTTTGGTGGAGGGGAGAGTAAGTAGTAGGTCCAGATGGCCGTTCTCCAGCCTAGGAGATCAAGTGTCCATGATTCCCTTTTTAATAAGGTGTGTCCAGTTGGGAAAGTGTCTGTGTACTGGGGTTGTGGCCCTGAGGTGCGTGCTTGGTGAGGCTGCCCACATGGCAGGCAGCACATTCTGTCCTGGCTACTGACCCATTTCCCAATGCCAGGTGACAGGAACCCCACTGCTCAAACTCATGGCTCCAGGGATAATTAGGTTCTGATCAAGCAGCTCTGGGAAATGATGCTCCCCTCTCCTAAACGGATGAAGGGCTTCCAAGAGGCAGGAGGAATGTGATCTCGAGTGGCGGTCAGTCTCCCTTCTGTTACTCTGACTTTGACTCTTCCGGCTGGCTCTCCGCAGTTCCCAGGCTGCTCTGTCTCCAGCCAAAGAGGACACTGGGCAACATCACACACAACTTCATCAGCGGGGGGGCAGGCGGAGGGACGCTGGGAAGACCTCCTCCTCTCTAAGAAGACCCTCCCCCACTCAGGCAGGCCAGGGACTGAGACAACACAGGACTCCTTCATTGTCACGTCTGCCCGTGGGAGGAATAATAGCCCATCACTCATCTTCATTCAACAGAGGCTCACCCCACACTTCATTCTCATCTTTTCTCCCATATCCTGTCTTCCCCAAGCCTCCCCCACCTCCACGCATCTAAAATGGAATCTCCATTACCCTCCATCAGTTCATGCAGCTTTTCCTTCATAAGCACTTCCCACTACTCACCATAGTACAGATTCATTGGCTGGTTTATTTGTTTAATGTTTTTCTCATTAGAATGTCACCTCCACACAGGCAGAGACCTTGCCTGTCTTGTTCTCTGCTGTCTCCAGAAGGCCTAGAAAAGCTCCAGGCACTAAATAGTAAGTACTGAAGATTGAGCGATGCACTGATGGCATTGAGACGGTATGTTTCTGGGGCCCAAGGGCAGAGACGACTGTGTTTGGTTTACTGTCCTGGTCCCAGTGCCTCATACGGTCTCTGACACATCATAGATTCTCAAATATTTGTTGGATGAATACATGAAAGAAGGAAGGAAGGACCAATGTCCATGCCAGCATCCCCGTTGTGTGACTGAGGAAGTGTCCTGCACAGCTTTGGGATTGGAGCACCTGGAATGGGCCCTAATGAAGAGGAAAAACCTCAAAGAGAAGTCAGGGAGGACGAAAAATGCTCTAGACTCCTGGAGTTTCTTGGATCTCTGGTCTAAGATGAGGAGGCTCCTGTCACACAGTGTGAAAGTTGTTGCGCTATCATCATGGGGAGTGATGCTCCAGCCAAAAAGGATAGACTGTGTCACCATCTGGCTCTGTGACCTTAATCACTGAACCTCTCTGGGCTCCATAAATAGTTATTTGAATGAATGAATGATGCTATAGGAACTTTCAGTAGTTCAACCTTTCAACAGAGCATGAAAGGGGGATCAGATTGACTCAAAGATGTTCTTCTAGTGCTAACCATCTACATTTTCATTTTTCAAAGTATAGAGGAAATTCTTTCTACAAGAAATCAGATATATTTAAAGGCACAAGACTGACCTTGGAAATCAATACATGACTCTTCTTCTCTCTCCCCTTCCTTTCATTGTTACCTTCTCGAGTAAAGTTCCTAGCTCATCCACATTCTCAGCTCGGAGTGTTGGGTTCACATCCTCTGTTTGGGTGGAGGATGGGTTCCTCTTCTGGGCATGGAGATTAGATCTGGTGGGTCTTGCTTAGCTTCTAGTCAGTAAAATCCTTGTGGGGTGGTTGGGATTGTTATCTCCAATTACCCAATACAACAGGTCCCATTGGCTGTCATGGAAAAGACACCTGGAAGTCACAGCCACCACTGACTCATGGGGGTACGCTGGAGTTGTTGTGTTTGAGTGATGATGGGAAATATTTTAGTAACTTGAAATCATTAAACTTGATAACAGGCTCATCTCTTCTTCCACGTGTGCCTGAATTGTTTATTTTCATCTGTGTTTATTAGAATTATTTACTCATACTTTCATTTGCACCCGATGTTCCCCATCAACTGTTGACTCTCTTTTGATTCTTCTTTACTATTCCATGTCCATGGTGTTGCACTCTGGCACCTCTCAGCAGCCCGGGGTGGGATTGCAGGGAGGAATTTACCCCATGGGAGCTGAATGCACCAAAGGAGTGTTTTGGCAATTGGGGCCATGTCGTTACTGGGGAGGGCTCAGGCCAGAGCCGTGCTTTTATTTGCCTGAGTGTTTGCGCCAATCATTCCCTCTACTTGGAGCCCTTTGCCCTACCACACCCCACTCACCAGTCCCTCACTTAATGAAGCCCCAAAGATTGTCCAGACCTCAGTCTAATAAACACCACTTCTTCAGGGAAGCTTTTCCTGAGCTCCCTTAAGTAGGTCCAGTGGTCCTGTCTTTGTGTTTTTAATACCTGCGCTTTTCCCCCAGAGAAGTGCTGTTCAGTAGAAAGATAATGCAAGCTACGTGTGTAATTTTAACTTCTTATTAACTACATATTTAAAAAGTAAGAACAAAACTGGTGAAATTAACCTTAATGATGTATTTTATTCAACTTGACTGTATTAGTTCCTCAAGGCTGCTATAACCAAGCACCACAAACTGGGTTGCTTAGACAACAGAAATGTTTTTTCTCATAGTTGTGGAGGGGAGAAGTCTGAAATCATGGCATCCACAGGGTTAGTTCCTTCTGGGATAGGAAGGAAGGGTCTGGTCCATGCTACTCTCCTAGCTTCTGGTGGTTCGCTGTCAATCTTTGGCATTCCTTGACCTGCAGATGATATTCTTCTTGGGTCTTCACATTGTCTTCCCTTTGTATGTATCTCTTTCTCTTCACATGCTGTTCCTTTGGTAAGGACACCCGACAAGGTCACCCTACTTCGGTATGACCTCGTTGTAACAATTACATTTGCAGTGACTCGATTTCCCAATAAAGTTACATTCTGAGTACTGAGGACTAGGACTTCGATGTAAGAATTTTGGGGGACACAGTTCAATCCATAACATCAAGATGTTTAAAATATTATCGTTGCATCATGTAATCAAAATAAAAATTATTGAGATATTTTCATTTTTCTCCATTCTCAGTCTTTGGAATTCAGTGATGAACTTTACACTTATATATATATATATATACTGGTGTATTTTATACTTCAAATAGTTTATCCTCATAGCACTACATTTTCATCAGCAATATTTTATCTGTATTTAGAGTTCATAAAATTTCCAGTGGAAATTTCCAGATTCCGTATCCAAATTTTACAAAGCACACTTAAAAGTTTTGCAATAACTGAATTAAGTACCAAGAGAATCATTTTCCTTGGGTATTTGCAGAGTGCAGGCACACAGTGGGTCTTCAGTCTTGAAGGCAGATGTGATCAGTGGTCACCGCCTCCTTTCTATTTCACTGCGGACCTGAGGGTTTCCCCTTACTGCCATTGCATACTTCTGGATTTTTTTTTCATTGCTCCATGAGCCAATAAATTATATTATTTTGTTTTTGCCAATTTGAGTTGAGTTTTCTGCCACCTGCTATGAAGAATGTTAACTATCACGGCCAACAAGATCTCATGAATTTACACGTCAGGAGTCACCATGTTCATCCCACAGATAAGGAGACAGACTTTGAGAGCTTGAACAGCATTCCCAAGTTCACGCAGCCAGGAAGCGACAGCGCTAGGATTCACCCATTTCTTTCTGACTCCAAGGCAGGTGGCATTTCTAACGGTCCCCACTGCCTCCTAAGTGCAGGACCCATACCAACCAAAGAAAGAAAGGCAACAAAATGGCAAATCCGGCTGCAGAATAATGACACCAAAGTGGGAAGTGTAACGTGGGGGGTGGGGGTTACTTCCTGTGCATCAGAAAAATGGAAATTAACTACATTCATGTACATGGAATGAAAAGAACTAGCCTTAAAATAGGGAGGCTGAGTAAAGACTCTCAAGAGATGTGCTCTAATGAGTGAGGAAAAGTAATTAGGAATTATTATGTCAATTGCATATAAATAGGGGCTCTTAAAGTATTCAAGAGTATTGAAAATAATGTGAGGTTTTACATAATTTTTCCATTCACCTGATTTGCTCTTTGCCCAACTAGTAGTTCTGTGGTTGCTGATGGCTCCTTATGATGCTCACAGAAAATGGATCCATTTGAAAAGTTACACTAGGACTCAGTGAGCTCCTGCCCACTTGATGAATCATTTTGGACATACCAAACATCAGAATGAAATGGAAGGACTCCCAGAAAAAGGAAACTGTTCATCTTAGAGTATAGCAAGCCAGGCATGGAGACACGAGCCTCTTCCCTAGCAGAGCCTGGGAGGTCCATTCTCATAGAATATCTCATTAGTCCTCACACCCTTCTCCCGGATGGGGAAACTGAGGCTCAGAGAGGTTAAGTAACTTGCCCAGGTCACGCAGCCCACAGGGGACAGAGCTTGGTTTCACTGTCTTTATAGGCCCAGAGATCTACATTGAGAGAGCCTGATGGTTTTACACTTTGCATTTCTTTCTTGTTTTCCTTTAGATCTCCCCTCGTGCTTTGTTATGTCTGTGTAATTCCTCCAGGCCCCACCACCTCGTGTTCTCATAAGGAGACACGGAACACTAACAACATAATTGGGAGGTCTCAGATGTGTTGACAAACAGGTCCCCAAAGCAGGAGCTCTGGAACCCTTGAGATATCAGAAAGCTTCCTGGTGGGAAGTTGGAAGGATATCCAGCTCCCAAATTTTATTTACTGCTCTGTTAACAGGGTATTCCAAGAGGACTGCGTGACCCTAAGCACCTTCTAGGGGTTTCATGAGAAATGCGTTTTTCTGGAACAATATGGTGCTTTGGAACTTGCAGTCCCTGCTCCCCACTTACAGTTGGGAGAGCTTGAGTGCTCCCCTTACTCTATGTGAGAATCAGTTTCCCCATCTACAAAGTGGTCAAACAGTCCCAACCTCACAGGGGTTGTTAGGTGAATTACATCTGGGTAACGTTTAGACATTTTTCTTCCTAACTGCCTCCCCTCCCTGTGAAATCTGTCTGTGTATCTGTGCTTTAGACATAAAAATAAGATGTTTCCGTCACCCAAGAACCAGTTTGTACACTGAGATCTGCATTGCCTCATGCCATCCTTCCATATCAGCCTCTGGATCGAAGTTCCAATGCATCTGTTTCCAAAACAAACCATCAGTGTTAAGACTTGCTACCCAGGCTACTTTACTTTCAAGTCACTTTCTCCAAGTGCCCAAGAAACACGGGCAGATCTGAAGACCTCTAAACCACATCCTTGTGCGTGGTGTATGTTACACGTACTGCCCTCTCTTTGCAGAGTTATAGAGCCTGCCTTTTCTGGTTGCAGATTTAATTTCCTCGGCACTGGCATTCTTCTTCGTTTGGTCTGTCTGGGCTTCTCACGGGCAATCACGGGGCTTAAGGAGGTTTTCCTCGCTGGTGTTTTGGGGGTGTGGGGCATAAACACCTGTCTTCTGGCTACTCTGCCCAGTGCAGCCCACAGGTCTATGGGACGGGAGAACAGTAAGCATCTAATGCTTTTTTGGTGTTGTTGTTAAACAGTTATAATTCAAGCATGCACAATAAAAAATTAGATATTCATAATTTGTTATTGAAGTATAGAAGTGGGTTTCCTTGAATCGGGAAAAAAAAAAAAAACCCACACTGTTGTGAAGGATTTGCTCATTTATTTAGTAGACATTTATGGAACACCTGCTATGGGACAGGTTCTGTTCTAGGCCATGGGAATGCAAAAGTGAATGCAGCAGTGTTCTCAGAACTTCTCCAAGTGTGGGAGACAGAGGATAAACAAGTCAGTGCCTGGTGGTCGGTATCATGAAGGGAATGCAAGTGGGCAAAGGCTTGAAAAGTAGGAACAGAGCACTGTCTTTGAGGGGGTGGCATTTAATAAGGCAGGGCGGGTTGAGGGAGTTTGGGAAGATCCTACTATGTATGTGGAAGGGAGAGAAGGCAAAAGGTCTTCCTGTATTCGAGGAGCAGGGAGAAGGTTGAGTTGGCTAGCTCAGGTGGATCAACGTGGAAATGGGCAGAGAAGCCAGCAGGGGCCTCCCAGGCCATGGTAGGAGGCTCATGTTCATTTTAAGTGCAATGGGAAGCCTCTGGAAAGCAGGGGAAGGACAAGATCTGGCATGTAGAGAATAGACTGCACACAGCAGCCTGGAGAAGGGTCTCTGGAAGATGTGACGGGGAGCTCCAGCAAGTCATGGTACCAGGAGGTTTGCGATCTGGAAGCTGCACTTTATTTATTTATTAGAACCTGTACTTTAAAGAGTTTTGAAAAATATGCAGTCCCAACATTTTATATGCACACCTTGTCTCACCAAACTTGAAAGCACTTGCAATATAGACGAGTAGAAATGATGCACAAACAGAAACATTCACTAAAGGCAGGAGGCTGTCCATGTGAATCAAAAGCGCGGTAGAGAGAGTGACATTCATTACAACCTTGACTGAGTGCTTCCTATGGACAGATCCTAAGCCAGCACTTTATGTCATCTTATGTCTAAGCATCTTAGGTCATTTCTGAACTTCATTTCAACCTCTAGGGTATGTACTAATCTCCCCAAGTGAACAAGGACAGCTAGTGAGGTCTAACTAGTAAGCAGCAGATCCAGGATCGAACCCAGGCCTCTCTGACCCTTAACTACAGCCCAGCTGGTCAGCTGAATGCTCTTTCACTTGAAGATGCTCTCCGAGGCCCCATTCAGATCTAGGCTTTGTGAGTCCATGGCGTTGTCCCACTCATCGGGGTGGGCGGAGGTTCCTGGCTCTATGAAGAGCGCGTGCGCATCCGAGCAGGGGTGGGGCAGAGGGAAGGGGAAAGACTCTCAAGCGGACTCTCCGCGTAGCGCGGAGACCGGTGTGGGGCTGTCTGTCACGACTCTGAGATCACGACCTGAGCCCACATCAAGAGTCGGATGCTCAACTGACTGAGCCACCCAGGTGCCCCGGAACTGTGTCTTTCTAACCCCTAACTCCTGTTGGCCCGCACAGTACCTGGCTTATGGTAAATCCTCCGCGATGTCTGTTCAATGAGGAAATGAATGAATGAACAAATGAATGAACTCAAGTCATTCACTCTTTTCCAAACCAGAGGCAGTTCTGCCTCTTTACATCACATTGCTCAGGCGTAGAATTAGCAGGTAACTTGCCTGGAGGTGTGCAGTAGCTGGGTGGAAATTTTCATTCATTTATTCATACATGAATGTGATAAATATTTAACAAATGCATGCCATGGATAAATTTTTGTTGAGTGAAGTTGTTCTCCCCTTTCCAAATGAGAGAAAGCCAAGCTGAAAAGCAAAAAAAAAAAAAAAAAAAAAAAAAACAACAACCCAAAACCCGAATATAGCGCTGAAAAAATTTGATTCCAGAGTTCCAGTTCACATGCTTACCACCTGGATGAACTTGATCTACCGAGACTCAGCTGCTTCAGCTGCAAAATGTGGCTAATCATACTTCTTTCATGAGGTCATGAGAACCAAACAAAAAGGTTATGTACAATCCTCCTCATAGCGTAGATTCTAGAGAGTTAAGTCATATATTATTATTGCTGTTGCTACTGTTATTATTAGTCTGTTATCCCTTCTTTTCTTTTTTAAATTTAATTTAATTTTATTTAAATTCAATTAATTAACATATAGTGTATTACTGGTTTCAGAGGTAGAGGTCAGTGATTCATCAGTTGCATATAACACCCAGCTTATCACATCCCATGCCCTCTTAACGCCCGTCACCCAGTTACCCCATCCTCCCACACCCCTCCCCTCCAGCAACCCTCAGTTTGTTTCCTATAGTTAAGAGTCTCTTACAGTTTGTCTCCCTCTCTGATTTCGACTTATTTTATTTTTCCCTCCCTTCCCCTATGTTCTCTTTTGTTTCTTAAGTTCCACATAGGAGTGAAATCATATAATTGGCTTTCTCTGATTTACTTATTTCGCTTAGCATAACACCCTCTAGTTCCATCCACGTCATTGCAAATGGTAAGATTTCATTTTTTGATGGCTGAGTAATATTCTGTTGTATATTGAACCACATCTTCTTTATCCATTCCTCCGTCGATGGACATCTAGGCTCTTTCCATGGTTTGGCTATTGTGGACATTGCTGCTATAAACATTGAGGTGCAGGTGTCCCTTCGGATCACTTCTTTTGGGTAAATACCTAGTAGTGCAATTGCTGGGTTGTAGCATTATCCCTTATTTTCAAAAGAATCTGTCTCCTTATTTTTGGCCTTTGTCTTTCTCTTCTTCCCCCCCCCCCCCCGCCTTGCATGGAGAAACAAGAAAGGAATGTCAATGCCATGAGCCCTGCCATTAATTAGATTTAAAAGCCCCTGCAAACACATGAGCTATTATTTTATTAAATATGCTTTCCTACTTAATCTATCTGAATCAAGCCCATTTCCTTTAATGAAGACACTCCAGTAATAGCATGAGACATTTTATAGCTTTAATAAATACCGCCAAAGTAATGTTAACCACCCACCAAAGTAAAGCGATTATGCCAAAGGGTCGAAAAGGGGCATCTGTCAGAATGCAATGGGATTGCCTGTTGACTAGAAGGATTCGACTGCATACCATTTGTAGATGCAAATCAAACTCTTAACACAAGATAGCTGTAACATCATTCACTGCAAACAGTGTGGCTTGTAACTCTCAAGATCGAACGAAGTCCATTGCCATTATTTGCTTGGCCTTCGACTTTCCCAGAGCTTCCATGGCAGAGAGGTACATTGAGAAATGAGTGGGAAGGAAAGAGCACAGTCTCCCATTTGTGCTATTTGCACATCGTGTCAGCTGGAGATATAATAATGTTGGATGTTTTATTTTGCTATTTGCAATAGAAGGTAAAAACCTACTAAGTTTTTTATTGCTTCGGTAAGAAATGACCACAAACTTAGTGGCTTGCAACAACATAAATTGAGTATGTTACAAAGTTGGAGGTCAGAAATGTAAAATCAGTCCCACTGGGCTAAGGTCGAGGTGCTGGCGGGGCGCCATTCCCTGCTGGAAGCTCCAGGGGAGGATCCTTCCCCTGCCTTTTCCAGCTTCTGGAGGCTGCCTGCATTCCATGGCTCGTGGCCACTCCCTCCATTGGCAAAGCCTCTGCCTTCATCATCACATCTCCTTCCGAATCTCTGACCCTCCTCCCTCCCGCTTTGAAGGCCCCCTATAAGTACCCCGGATAATCCAGGATAACTTAACCATGTCTAGAAAGTCACATTTGTCAAATAAGGTAATATAGTCACAGTTTCCAGAAATTAGCATGTGGGCATCTTTGGGCGACTGTTATACTGTCTGCCACAGAGGGAGGAATAAAATAAAAGATTTGGAATGATTCCAAATCTTCTGGGAAATAAGTAGAATGGCCGTCTGACCTTCTAGAGCATTTTTCCTGCAATGTGTCCCCATGACAGGCTCCAGGTCCTGGGCAGCCACGTTCTCAGTCCATTCCTTGTGCTTTCCCCTCTTCTGTCCCCTGGAGGCGGTTTCTTAGGTTTCCTTGTGAGGGAACTGCTGGCTGAGCTCAGCAATGGCAGGGACTGAGGAGGATGGAAGGGGACAAGAAGGGAGAAGCCGAGGCCTTTCTCCCCTCCCTCTCCACCTCAGGTAGCATCTCCCACTCCATAAGCCCACCATGGTTCCAGCTTCTTGTTGGTGACCCTGAACTCCGACCACCACCTCCTCCCTAGGGGCAGCTGGGGCTTCCCGCTGCTGAGAATCTCTTGGTTGCCTCTCTGTCTCCTTTTGGCTTCTCTCATCAGTGGAGTAGCAAATTCCTGCATTAAATTCACTCTCTATAAATACCCACAGTGGTTTCAATCTCCCTAGTTGGACCACGACGGATACAGATGGGGAGAAATTATTTTAAGTAGACTTTAGAGGAAAATAGACACTTATTCTAATGATAATATCACTACTCAGATTAGTTCTGAAATTCCTTTCTCTTTGAGAATTGTCTCAAAACCACATTTTCAAGCCAAAAAATAAGCCAGCGTATTAACTTTCTGGAGCTGCTATAACAAATTACCACAAACATGGCGGCTGAAAACAAAATAAATTTATTCTCTTAGTTCTGTAGACCAGAAACCTGCAGTCAAGGTGTCGGCAGGCCTGTACTCTCTCCGAAGGCTCTCAGAGAACCCTTCATTGTCTGCTCAGCTCTGTTGGCTCCGTGTTCCTGGACTCATGGCTGCTTCCTTGGCCTCTGTCTTCACATGGTGTTCTCTGGGCTGTCTCTTGTCTCCCCCCTGTCTCTTTCTTAGAAGCTACTTGTCATTAGATTGAAGGCCCACCCAAATAATAAAAGATGATCTCATCTTGAGATCCTTGATTACCTCTGCAAAGACCCTTTCCCTAAATGAACTCGCACTCGCAGAGTCCTCAGAGTAGGACGTAGACATGGACCTTTTCTGTGGGGGAGGGGGCACCGTTTAACCCACTACGACCCGTTTCATTGCTTCATGGTCAGTTTGGAAGATCTCGTACACACATATACACATGTGTGCGTGTGTATGCATGCACACACACACTCATTGCTCTGCTTTACCATCATCTTTATTCTCCCAACTTAGCTCTCAATGTTTTTTGCGGTTTCCAAAAATTAAATCAACTCTTAAAAGAGTTGCGGAATAATGGAATGACAAATAATGGAAAACCTTATCATAGCAACATAAATAGAGACGAAAAATGATTTGCCAACATCGCAAAAGCTGGTCCATGGAAAAGGTACACTTTGAAGTCTGTCTTTCGCCATGGCTGACTCCGCCAATCGGCAGGAAAGGGATTTAAG
Source organism: Mirounga leonina (assembly GCF_011800145.1). Taxonomy (NCBI): domain Eukaryota; kingdom Metazoa; phylum Chordata; class Mammalia; order Carnivora; family Phocidae; genus Mirounga; species Mirounga leonina. Next base: position 61,484,612 of record NW_023270323.1, on the reverse strand, counting down.
TCTCTCTTCTTGAAAAATGTGCTCAGTCCACTTTATACTCCTTCTCTGCCCTCACTCAGCAGTTGCTTTTCTGTTTTTAATCTGATGTATGTTTTCTCACTTACTCTTAGTACTCATTTGTCTGCCAAGTTAAATATGGTTAAGACAGCTATTGGTCTTGTGATTATTTTTAAGGGTACAGGGAGGTCCTTCATAAAGGCATAATTTTTCATGGGATCATCTGAAGGCTTCATTTATGTCATTGTCCGTGTCCTGGTTCAAGTCGATGAACCACAAACAGTGACAGAAATGAAGGCTTCAGATGACTAACTGAGATGATACTCCAGTTCCTGGTTCATAGCAAATAGAATCCTTTCCAAGAATATAGAGGCACTGACTAATGCCCACTAAGAATAAACTGGAAAAGAGCATTAGTTGTAGAAATAGAACAAGTAATTGCCCTGAGTTTAAGAGAGAGAGAGAGAGAGATGTGCTTTGTAGATGAGTCAAATTCCATATAATTTTTAATGTAAGGGTGAAGCAAAGTCCTATGGAGACTATTCGTGGAGTCTTCAGAAAGCAAAGGAACAAGTGCACCCTAGTGACCAGTCCAAAAGCGCCTCTCTCCCCATGGCAGTTACTGGTGAAGTCTCGTCTCACAACATAAAGATACTAGAAAAAGGTTTTGTGCAGCATTAATTAAAATGTAAAGAAGAAAGAGCCCCTAAAATCTTCTTTCCTTTTTAAAACTGTGAGTAGCCAAGTGTGTCACCGACCAGGATATGTGTCACCGACCATACCAGGATATGGATTATTCTTGCAAAACACTCATCTGACACATATTTTATGAAACTCATAATAGACTTTCTATTGATGAATTAAAGCCACGAGTCACTGTGCAGAGGTCATTATATACAACTCCAATATTTACGACAACTCTGCCCTTTTATAGATAAGGAAATTAGGTCTCAGAAAAGCAAAGACTTTACCCAAGGCCACAAATGGAATTACCGCAATTCTAAAATGCCATTGACTGTGGGACTCCCCATTGATTTCATAACTGCTTCACGGGGACCAACAAAAAATACACTTCATTGAGTGTACAGCTCAGTTGTAAGATCAATTGCGCTTTCAAACACATTAAAATTTGAAGGAAAAAAAGAGCATTTGAAATCCACAGAAATGTGGCAGAACATCAGCCCCGAGGAAGGGTTTCAAATCACGATCTCTCTGGACCCAAGACCCAGGCTCCCTCCACGACCACCCGCTTGCTCTCTGCTGTCCACATCAGGGCCAATGGCCAAGAACCATAATCAGCACCACACTGTACAACAAAACCATACTTTCAGTCCTTTGTGTCTCTTGTTCGTTTTTTTGTAAGCTGTGGCAGCAAGGACTTTTTTTAAACCTAATATCAGGCATCAGTGATTCATCAGCATCCTCCTCATCCATTTTCTTATTCTGCAAATATTGTGAGCCAGAGCCTGTGCCGGGCCCTGGAGGGACAGCAGAGAACAGAATTCTGTCCTCACGGAGTTTCCGTGTGGGTTGGAGGAGTGGGAAGATGGGGCACAAATGGGATATATGCTGTGCAGAGGAGGTTCTCAGTGCTCTGGGAGCCTCTCTGCGGGGATTTGATCTACTGGAGGAAACCATGCATGGCATTCCTGAACCGAGGTCCAGGAAGTGAGGAGGAGTTACCTCTGCTGAAAGGGGAAGGAAGAGCATGCTCAGTAGAGGGCAGAGTGTGTGCAAAGGCCCTGGGGTGAGAGCAGAAGGGGTACAGGAAGTGGAAGCAGGCCAGTGTAACTGGAGTGCAGGGAATGGGGAGGCTGGTGGGGTGGCAGGTGCATTGTGGAGGGTTTCAAAGGCCACTAGGCCATTGTCCAGAGCAGTAGGTATGAGCGTGGCCTCTGGAGCCCAACTCCTTGTGTTCAAGTCCTGACTTCACCACTTATTAGCTGTGTTACTTAATCTCTCTCTTTGCTTGTGTGAAACATGAGGACATTAATGAGAGGATTACATTAATTAATACTGGTGTATATAAAACTTTTTAGAACAGTCTTGGTGTACATAAATTTGCTATGTATATATATTGGTATATATATTGGATTATATATTGGTATGTATGTGTATAGATAGATAGATAGATAGATAGATAGATAGATAGATAGATAGATAGATATAGGATTATAGGGAGGCAAGAAGCTTCAGGTTGGCCAGTTAGAATTGTTGCAATAGTCCAGGTGATACTTGAAAAAGGATGGTGGAGTGGAGGTGCAGAGTAGACAAAATGAAGAGACAAGAGACAAAATCAACAGGACTTGCAGAGCGAGAGGAAGAGCTCATCCTGGTCAGCATCACCATTTTCACCACTCGACAGCTCAGAACCTGAGGATGGAAGACTCGAGGCAACAGCAAGAAAGAATTTTGTGAGAAAGCCGGAAAATAAAAAAACACAACAGGTATTTAAAAGAAAAAACCTGCAAAACTACCAAGGTTACCAACTTTGCATTCATCTATTCATGGCGGAATGAGAGCAGTTTTCAGACAGGACAACCATCTTCACATCTGTGGAAATCAGCATTGCATAAGTCAGGGAGAGAGTGTTTTGGTGGGTAATCAGCAACAGCCAGGAAATGCTCAAGGATTCATTTATTTTGAATACTAGAACTAGGCAGGGTGAGCCTGTTCTTTTGTTTTGTTTTGTTGTTGTTATTTTATCTCAGGATGCTGGGTTTTATGTTTTTCTCACCCCTGAGGCATGATGGGTACACTTATCCTAGTGGAGGCATGCAAAGAGGTAGTTTTGCTTCTGCCTTCACTGTCCCACTTCCTTCTGCCACCTCCAGTGCTGAGGGGCCTTCTACTCTGCACATCCTCTTCAGTCTTTGCTGGATCCTCCTGCCATTTGCGAGGTCCTCAAAATGCTCCCCAGGCTCTTCTCCAGCACTGAACTTTGTACATGCAAGGGGCTTTGAGCAGCAGAAATTTCGGGCCATGGTGGAGGAAAGTGCTTGGAAAACTTCTGGCATAATTCAGAGTTCTAGCAAGGTAGTGTAGTGGCTTGAATAGTGTCCTTGAAATTCATGTCCCCCTATAATGTCAGAATGCAACTTTATTTGGAAGTAGGGTCTTTGCAGGCATATTTTAAAAAGCATCCTGGATTTGGGGTGGACCCTAAATCCAATGACTGGCATCGTTACAAGAAAAGGAGAGAGACAGAGAGATACGCAGGAGAAGGTGATGTCAAGATGGAGGCAGAGATCGGAGAGACGGGTCTATAAGCCAAGGAAGGCCAGGAGGTCAGCCAGAAGCTAGAAGAGGCAAGGAAGGATTCTTCCCTCCCCACTAGGACTTTGGAGGGATGGTGGCCCTGCCAGCACCTTGACTTTAGATTTCTGGCTTCAAAAGCTGTGAGAGAATCACCTTCGGTTAAGCCACCGTCCCTTTGTGGTAGTTTGTTATGACAGCAGGTGGAAAAATATGGGTGGAGTGTTGGTGCAGGAGTTGGAGAAGTGTTCAGAAGAAAAACAGAGGGATGAGTGGGGATCTCAAACAGGAACCCCCTCTCCCTCCCATCCCAACAGATTGACTTTCAGGACCAACCTAGAGCAGAGTATGATTTCAGAATCAGAGAGAAGACTGTTGAACAATTAAATACAACTTAGATAGTATGGCAAAACTTGCTATCTACCAATATCTTTCCCCCCTTCTTCCTCTTAGTGATAGAATGGCCCCTGCCAAGAGTTAGCTGGCTACATGGTCACCCAGCTACAGACTACATTTCCCACACTCTTCTTGAGCACAACATGTCCATGTGACTGGATTCTTACCAATATCAGGTCAAAGAAAGTGACATGCAATTTGGAGTTTGATTCTACAACCGGGTGTGTGCTCCCCTTGCCTCTTCCCATGAGCTGGAATGCAAAAGTGGTGCCAATGAGCCAGCTTTAACCAGGCAGATGAGAGCAACCTCTCGGGCTTCACCAATATGAGAGCCACTAGCCACATGGGCTGCCAAGCACTTGAAATGTGGTTCCTCCAAACTGAGATCTCTGTAAGTATGTAAGATACACTGGATATCGAAGACTTGATACCAAAAAAAGAATGTAAAATATCTTGTCAATACTTATTTATTTTTTTTAAAAGATTTTATGTATTTATTCATGAGAGACAGAGAGAGAGAGAGAGGCAGAGGGAGAAGTAGGCTCCCAAGGAGCAGGGAGCCCGATGCGGGGCTCGATCCCAGGACCCTGGGATCATGACCTGAGCCGAAGGCAGACGCTTAACCATCTGAGCCACCCAGGCGCCCAATACTTATTTATTTTGATCATATGTTGAAATGATAAACTTTCAGGCATGAGTTAAATACCATGTAATATTAAAATTAATTTCACCTGCTTCATTGTACTTTTTTAAATGTTGCTACTAAATTAAAAATTATGCATGTGGCTCCCATTGTATTCCCACTGGACACCACTGGTCTAGCTCAGAGTGAGCAAAACTATATATGGCCTACAGGCCAAATCCCACCTACCCCCTGTTTCTGTAAACAAAGTTTTGTTGGCACTCAACCAGGGCCTTTGTGTGCATATAGCCTGTTGACAAGTCACAACAGAGGATATTTGGACCGCAAGCTGGAAATATTTATGGTCTGGCCCTTTACAGAAAATGTTTACTGACTCCTGATCTAAAGGGATGATTAGGTCCCGAAGACTAGGTCTCAACAGAGAAGCAATGTGGGTCCCAAACACCAGGTCTCAACAGACCAGAGCTGTCCACCCAGCTGGACCATCTTCCTCAACTGAAGTGTTATGTGAGAGAGAAGTAAATTTGAACCTTGTGTGAGGCTCCGTATCTTTGCAAGAGTTTGGCTTTACCCTAAAAAATTATGGGGTGCCCACAAGATGAAGTTATAATGAGAGGTCCCCCAAAGTTGGGTATTTAGGGGAGGACAGTGGAACAGAAGTTAGAAAAAGACATTTTTCAAGCTTTGCCCCCTGGGGGACTTGGGCCCAGAATGTTAATTGTCACTATAGACTGTAAGCCTATAATGTAGGGTTCGAAACTTCATCTGGGCTTGGCACCTAATTCTGAGAAAACCAGTGGATAATAGGGGTCATGAAGGTTAATTGCCAGCTTTTACTAAACAATCACACTCCTGGCATTTTAAATCCCTTTGTCACCAGGCTACCGCTTATTTAAAGCCCTCAGTAATAATGACAGTGCTGTTTGGAAACAGTCTCCAAAATGTGCAATCAGCTCTCTGTCCGGACTTAACCAGGGCTGTGTATCTGGACTCCCCAGGGGACTGTGACAGGGTCCCCAAGTGGCAAAAGTCCAAATACATAGGCTGAGTGGTCTTTTCCCCCCTCTGTCTCCTAGGCCTTGAGCTCTCCTTAACACACCTCTGCCTGCCAACTTGGAGCAGAAGCGTGTCCCCTTCACACCACATTTGCAATGCGGTTATTTACCTGCATTCCCAATGACAGCAGTGCCTTGGGTAATAAATTCTCCTCTCTCCAACATGCCCGAGAAGGCAGCCTCTTCAGCTGATGGAAAAATTAACCCATAAACCAAAGCCTTATTACCGGACACAGCTTGTCGCCCTACAAGCCAACCCTCAACCCTCTCCTTTTTTCTGATTATATAAAGAATGTCACGGTAATATATGGAACTGTTTTCATGGGCATTCAGATCCGCTTTGCAAATGGTCGCTCATTACAGGAAGGCAAAAATGGAGGCAGGGTGCTTAGGGTAGAGTGGGGCATGTATGTGCCTTGCACAACCAATTTCCGGTGTCCAAAATTATCCATCTGTTTCAGGGAGGGACTACTGTAGACCTTCACAGAAAATCCATATTTTGAGTTTGGCCACCAACTGCACTCTCTCATCTGCAGCAGATTCAAAAGTGGTATTGCATGAACTTTCATTTTCCCCACTGTCACTATGGCGGATACAGAGAGAGAAAGGCCTAGAATGAGGTCGGTACGGAAACTCAGGGTCTCAGGAGCAGACTGAGCTACCCAGATGCATTCCAGGGAGAACGGGAGGTTTTGTTTTCATTGGATAAGCCTGACCCCAGGTGTGAAGGTATTCTTCTGGAATTTCTATTGTTTGAGTCCATTACTTCCCCAATATCTATTTTTACTGCCTTCCTCTTCAGTACCTCTCACATTCTTGAGTGCAAGTGTCAAGGGTATTCCAATTATTTGTTCTCATTTGTCTCAAAAAATTGCAAATCCAGGAATTACATCTTTGGCTATCCTGGCCTTGGCAGCCCCACTCCTTTATCCTCTCTAATCCTTCTCCCACCTTTGCCTTAGGCCAAACCTCAGCAAGTCTTGGCTGATCTCTCTCCTTGTGAACTTCCTGAAACAGAACGAATGCTTCCACAATTCTGCTTGCAAATCCAAACTGATGTCCACTGCCTGATTCTCAGGATGGCACCTAGACCCTTCTGACTCCAACAGACTTTTCCCCTTTCACTTTTCCTTCCTACCCCAAGGAGCACATCTAAGCTCTTGCCCCATCAGACTCCTTTCTGTTCCTTAAATGTACTCCTTCAGGCTACCCTACATTTACACATTGTTCTGCCTGGACTTTTCTCTGCTCTACCTGGAAACTCCTATTTGTCCTTCAGGACCCAATTTAAATATCACCTTCTCTTTAGGACTTCCCTGACACCTCCAGGAAGATTGGTCCCTTTCTTGTCTGGTTTCTTGCTTTTCTTTGCACTTAACGTTGTGATTAAGAGCTTTTATTGCATGGTATCATAATTGTGCATGGCATGAGATGCTGTGATTGTGTTACACAGAAAAGCTGCCTAAGAGAGGTTATTTTCAATTTTTCACTGTCAGTAATTCCAAGATGGTGGCATCTCTGCTTATTTTCTTTGGAGAGATTTTGAAATGTGAACAAAAATCACAAGCATCTTTAAGACCCTTGATACATGCCACAAAATTGTTTTTCAGAAATGTAATAATTCACCCTCTTATCACCACATTCAGCAGCATTTTTATTTAGAAAACAAAACACAGTTTGCCAATGTGATTGGGAAAAAAATCTTACTGTTTTATTTTGTTATCTTTGATTACTAATGTATTGAAATTTTTCCATATATTTTATATGAGTTGCACATTTATATTATTAGCTCATATTCTCCACTGGACTGTTTGCCTTCTCATATCTGTTTGTAAAAGGTCTTTATATATTAAGAATACAAATCCTTTGTCATATTTCTTTTTGCAAACTTTCAATTCTAGTTCATTTCAGATTAATTTTAATACTGCATAGGATATTTAAATTGTGCAATGATGTCTTTCTTTTCGTCATATGTTTCATGCTTTAGAAAGTCCATTTCTATCCCAAAATCCTATTACCTTTAACTTACAGTGTCTTCTAGATTTTCTGGCTTCTTGAAGGGAGAGGTTAATTCTCCAATCAGTACTTCTGGTCAAAAGTATGAGGTGAAATCTACATTTTCTCTCTGATAATTAAATAATGGTCCCAATACCATTATTTTTAGCTATTTTTTATTTACTCTCTTATTATGTTTATCAAATAAAAATCTTATCCTAGGGTTTATTTCTGGGGTAAATCTTCTGCTCTATTCATCCATTTGTCTAGATGGATTTTAGAGGCTGGATTTTTACTGTCATGTTGTTTTCTGGAAATTAGATTTCTCAAACCTCCTCATTGACCATCTACTCACCTATATTATGGGGTGTTCTCCTTGCCTGGTAGCCTTTATTCCATATCTTTCTATCTGAGTAGGGCTTCCTTGGGAAGTTTCTCTCAACCCTCATCTAATGAAGTTCCTCTCCCCAGGGCTCACCTAATAAAGCACTTTATTGCAATTCATTACATAGAACACCTTAACTCTTAGTTCTCTTGCCTATTTATTACATTAGACCATCAACTCCTTGAGCGCAGGGTTTTTTTTAATGATTATTATTTCTTTATTTTGTATCCCAATTACCTAGTAAGTACAATGCCTTTCTCAAAGTAGGTGCTCAATAAACATTTGTTGATTTGAATTGACTTAAATTGAGTTGAGTTGAATGGAACCAAATCATACTGGATTGGATTGCTAATAGTGTACAGGTTGACCTGGGTCCCAGATGTCATTGCTTAGCAAATTGGCTTCCCTTTCTGTGTCAGTCAGCTCCAGCCAGGTAAACAGAAACCACTCTAAGTATTTGAAACAGAAGGAATTTAATACAGGGAATTGTTTGCCCAGTTGATGAGAAAACTGAGAAGCAAAACAGGGGATGATGAGGCATCCCTAGGTGGGAGAAACAAAGGGAAAAAGTGGTGTTACCAAAGCCAGGGTTCCCCTATAGGACCTTGGTAGATCCCTGGAGAACGAGGTCATGAAGAAGAGATAGCTACTGCTAGGATCACTGGGGGCATAGAGTAAGAAATATCCTGGCTTCTGCCTTCTTTCCTCCCTCCCAGCTCCCACCACTGCCTCCCACTGGCCAAAGAGAGCTGAAGTCAATTGCATTGGAACCTGAGGAGAACAGCCTGCAAGGGCAGCTCCCTCAGATACAGAGCAGAGCAGGAGAGGGAATGAATTCAAAAGCAACAGGACCAACACATTTTTTCTTTTTCTTTTTCTTAGCTTGACAATATTATTTATTTCTAAATGGAGGAGTTACAGAAATGAGATAAGGAAAGTTAACAAGTGAAAAAATCAACCCACAGTGGAAGGCAAATTAACAGACTGCAGTTGACTCCTAACGGGCTCTCATCTCCAGCAGCTGAAGAATCAGTTGGGATGGCTAAGTGCTTGGGGAGCCCGGCTAAGTGCTAAGTGCAGGGGGAGACCATGACAAGTCAAATATGGCTGCAATCTCATTCAAGACCCAGGGGTGACTGTGGCCGTTAATTTCATTTTTCCTAGAAACTTCCTCTGATTCAGTGCTTGTGGAGATAGATGGCTGGAATTCTGGGCAAGGGGAGGGCAGGAAGGAAGTTTAGGCACCCTGATACACACCAAGCTGCTGGATCTCAAACTGGGCCAGATTCCCACATGAAAGAGAAGAGAAAGCAACAAATATGTCACCAGATGACTAAGGAATGCTGGGCTCTTGGCTTCAACACTCCAAATTAAGATTCAGAGGAAGCGTGGAAGAGGCTTTAAGAGTTTTGCTTTGGGAATTGGAAATGCTAGGTTCAGTTTTAAGCTCAGGTCCTAACTGGCTATGTAAATTTGGACAAATTACTTAAACTCCCTATGACTCAGTTTCCTCATTTGCAAAATGGGAAAATGAGTAACACCTATCTCCAAAGGCGGCTATTCTGAGGATTAAATGAGATCATACATGCAAAGTGCTTTACCTTATAGTAAACATTCTGGAAATGTTGGCTACCACTAGTTTTGGTGTTGTTTTATTATTTTCAAGTGGGTCTTACAGAGTGGATCCATACTTTTGCATGTGCTGTATTTTCTGCCTGAAATGTCTTTCTCTTTGGTCTCTTCCCCCTCCTGAATACCCACCCCTCCTTCAAGACCCAAGTCAAATGTCACCTCCTCCAGGAAGTCTTTCTTCCCTGATCCCAACAAGTCTGAATTGGCTGACCCTTCTCTGTGTTCCCATGGCATCCTGTTCTTACACTTATATAATTTCCCACATTGTATTGTTTTTAACACTTTGCTTAGCGGGCCACAAGAAACTCTAAGCCTAGAACTGGGTCTTTTCAGTCTTTCTCTTCAATCCCTAGTACATGGACCAGGACATTATAGGTGGTCAAAAAATGCCAGTTGAATAAAAGAATTATATAATGTAATTTCAAGAGTCCCTGGAAAACTCCTGCTCCTTTCAGAAGTGCCTCTCTCAGTTCCTAAAATTTTACCATCAGAGCTTTTCCTTTTCTTAGCTAGAGCTAAGACTCTGGTCTTATTGAAATCCTGCATATCACTCACCACCTCCTGCCACCTGCTACTGGAATATATGTGGTAGGTGCCCAACTAACATATGAAGAAACTAATGGATTTGAGAGGTTGGGACCTCTAGGGGAAAAAATGCAGACATCAACAAATCAGAGAGGAGAGGGTGGTGTGGAGGGAACCAGAAGGTACCTTCTCGGTAGGGACCTACCACTAAAACAGAAGCCCAGCTTCTCCCACTCAAGGCAAAGTTCAAGGAAAGGGAAGGTTTCTTCTGGATCCTCTGCATCTCCCTTGGTTCCATTTTTCCCTGGCCCTTCCCGACCTCCTACTTCATTTCCTGAGGAAGGCTCCTGGTGCCTTGGGCTGTTCCATGCTTTCATGAGGACAGAATTTGCTGAGGAGCAATACTTCACTCACAGGAATAGTGATTTGAATGAAGGAAGGGCACATACTCTACATACAATTGGCTAATGCCTCTGACAATCCAGAAAGGTAGATGTTGGGGCTCCTGGGTGGCTCAGTTGGTTAAGTGACTGCCTTTGGCTCAGGTCATGATCCTGGAGTCCCGGGATCGAGTCCCGCATTGGGCTTGCTGCTTGGCAGGGAGTCTGCTTCTCCCTCTGACCCTCCCCCCTCTCATGTGCTCTCTCTCATTTCTCTTTCTCAAATAAATAAATAAAATATTAAAAAAAAAAAAGAAAAAGAAAGGTAGATGTTACTAGCTCCATTTTACAGATGGGGAAAATGAGGCCCAAAGAGATGAACACCTTGCCCAAAGCCACACAGCGAGTAAGTTGTGGAATGTACACACCACAGCACTAAACATCTAAAAAGCCTACAGTAAATGTATGTATTTTATTTGCTAAATCTGGCCACCCTACTCTATTTCAACAGTGGATAAAAAGTACTCCCCTTGCTGTCCTAAGTCCATAATGTGAAAAGCTTCCTGGCATTTCTCTTCTTCACACTTTGCTGCTCTATATCCAACTTTGCTTTTCTAAGTTCCCAGATTTATGTGCTATCTCTTGCTGATTTTTCTATACCTTCCTCTTCAAAATTTTAAAAGGGTTATCAAGCACTGGACTAGCTGTGTGTGTGTGGTGATGTGTGTTGTATGGATATGAGATAGAGAAGAAACACTCTGTTGAAACTTTTTTTTTTTTAATATACACACTTGCACTCAACAGGAGCTAGTGGTGGGTGATATGTTAAGAAGAAATGACATCATGTTTCAACCAAAGACAGGAAAAGGCAGACTTGCTGGGTGATAGCCAGTCAAGACAGCCCTACCTAATGGATAGTGCAAAACATTGTTTGGGGACATTTACTACAGAGTACAATGGGGTAAAGGCACCAAAGGTGAACAAAATATCATCCTTCATAGGCAGAAACGCAGGCAGTGACAGAAAATAAATTGCTAGAGAAATCTCTTAAAGAAGAATAGGTTTAAATGTCTGCCTTATGTGAGTACCAGAGGCTGCTAGGATTTTTATCAACTGGATAGATGGACCTCAGCAGAAGTTTGTTTTATTTTTCTTTTGAGGGGTGGCATGGTGTAGAAAAAGCCGGTTGGGTGTGGAGAAACATTACAATGCCTAGCTTCTTTTGTGGTAAGCATTATCTTTTTTTTTTTTTTTTTAAGATCATGCCTTTAACCTCAAATAAATAGTTTGGGAGCAATATAGGATAACGTGACAGCAGTAGAGTATAATGCTGAAGAGCACAAAATTTGGTATCAGAAAGAGCTAGAGCTGAACGCTGACTGCAGTGACTGCTAGCTAGAGGATCTCTTTGTAAGTGACTTAACCACTGTGTATTAGTCAGGCTAAGCTAGGCTCTGCTGCAGTAACAAAATATGCTCAAGAGCTCCATTTGATTTCTTGCTCCTAGGCCAGTCTGATGGAGGTTAAGCACCAATTCTTGGTAGCTCTGCTCCAAGCAGGGATTCAAGGATTCAGGCTCCCCCCATCTTTTGACATGGCCACCTTAAATGTGAGGCTGCTGTGGGAGGGAAAGAGAGTGTTGTAGATGTGCAGCAGGTTTCAGCATTGGGCCTGGAAATGATATGCATCACTTCTGCCCCTTTTCTATTGGCCAGACCCAGTCATATGGCCCCATCTAACTGCCACAGAGGCTCGACAAGGTGGTCTGTCAGTATAAGGATCTAGAACAATTCCTGCCACACCGTGAATACCTATATAATAAGGGATGTTATAGAAGTTACTGACATGGCTGCCATGCAATTCATTGCTCATGCAAACAGAGTGACAGTTTTTGAATCTGAGCTGATATAGCTATAATTAATGTATCATAAAACTACGTTTGGGTTGTAGTCAGTGTCATAGAAAACCTAGAATGGTGGTCATCAGGGGCTGGGGGCAGGGAGGAATGGGCAGTTATTGTGTAACAGGTACAGAGTTTCAGTTTGCAAGGTGAAAAAATCTCTATAAATAGAGGGTCGTGGTGGCTTCACAGCCATGTTGATATACTTAATGCTACCGACCTGTATGCTTACTAATAGTTAAAATGGTAAATTTTATGTTATGTAGATTTTAGCATAATTTTTTTAAAAAATAATTTGTTTAAAAATCAGGTCTGGATTAACTCCAAGGTCTGGGTTACCCTGGCTCCTGGACAGAGTGAGGGCTGGGTAGTGGAGTTTGGGTCAGATGGCAGTCAGGTTGATTCTGGCCCTAAACTTCTGAGGACATGAAGTTTGGTCTGATTCTCTCTTTTGGTGCTTTCTCTAGGAAACATGGTGTTTAAAGCTCTCAAAGTCTATCTTGAATGCAGAGTCACTTAGCAATACAAAGAATGGGGAATAGAGTAGTAATGATCCCAGTCACTTTTCCCAGCACCCCCTCCACACCCCTAAATACCTCCCACCATGCTCGCTGGCTGTCCTGTCTCTGGGTCTTACCTCGGTATAGGTCACCTCAGGACTTAACCCCAGGTCCACACCATCCAGCCAGTGTTTCCAGCCCTGGTGCACATCAGAGTCACCTGGGGAGCTGTAAAACATACTGATACCCAGGCTGAAGCTCAATTCAGTTAAGTCAGCCTGTCCAGGGTGGAGCCTGGGCACCAGTGCTGTTTTAAAAGCTCCCCAGCTGATTTTCATGTGCATCCAGGCTGAGAACCGCTGACTGTTCTGGCTTCTTCCCAGCCGCTTTTCTGGAGAGCTGTTACAAGCAGGCTGCTGAGGACAGACTCAGCTTACGTCCCATCTCAGCCCCTCCTGTGTGGTCTTAGGCACCTTGCATAACCTCTCTGGTCCTTAGTCTTCTCAGCTATACACTGGGGTGATGAGAGCGGTGCCTGGGAAACAGTGCGGCACCTGACACAAGGTTTCAGTGCTTATGACATGATGATACATATTATTCTCAACACTTCTGATTACGGTTACTTCCTGGTGTGAGGATAGACTGCCAATTTCCCACAAAACTTCCTTTTTTTTTTTTTTTTTTTCTTGTGTATCCACAGTCCTTGTTAGAGAATTTATTTTCTAGAAATTATTCAAATTTTTTAAACTAAAAAAGATAACAGTTCACCCATTTCTCCTACCCTCACTCCCCACCTCTGGTAACCACCAATCCGTTCTCTGTATCTCTGAGCTTGGCTTTTTGTTTTTTAATTCCACACATAAGAGAGATCACACAGTATTTGCCTTTCTGTATGACTCATTGCACTTAGCATAATGCACTCAAGGTCCGTCCATATTGTCACAAATGGCAAGATGTCATTCTTTTTCATGGCTGAATAATATTCCATTATTTATATATGTGTATATATATGTGTGTGT